>NC_083580.1:33427620-33462620 GCF_027579695.1 Neoarius graeffei
ACTGCATGGTGCAAGCCACTCATAAGCCTCAAGAATAAAAAGGCTAGATTGGACTTGGCTAAAAAACATCTAAAAAAGCCAGCACAGTTCTGGAAGAACATTCTTTGGACAGATGAAACCAAGATCAACCTCTACCAGAATGATGGAAAGAAAAAAGTATGGCAAAGGTGTGGTACAGCTCATGATCCAAAGCATACCAGATCATCTGTAAAACATGGCAGAGGCAGTGTGATGGCTTGGGCATGCATAGTTGCCAGTGGCACTGGGTCACTAGTGTTTATTGATGATGTGACACAGGACAGAAGCAGCCGGATGAATTCTGAGGTATTCAGAGACATACTGTGTGCTCAAATCCAGCCAAATGCAGCCAAACTGATTGGTCAGCATTTCATAATACAGATGGACAATGACCCAAAACATAAAGCCAAAGCAACCCAGGAGTTTATTAAAGCAAAGAAGTGGAATATTCTTGAATGGCCAAGTCAGTCACCTGAGCTCAACCCAATTGAGCATGCATTTGACTTGTTAAAGACTAAACTTCAGACAGAAAGGCCCACAAACAAACAGCAACTGAAAACCGCTGCAGTAAAGGCCTGGCAGAGCATTAAAAAGGAGGAAAAACAGCATCTGGTGATGTCCATGACTTCAAGACTTCAGGCAGTCATTGCCAACAAAGGGTTTTCAACCAAGTATTAGAAATGAACATTTTATTTACAATTATTTGTCCAATTACTTTTGAGCCCCTGAAATGAAGGGACTGTTTTTAAAAATGCTTTAGTTCCTCACATTTTTATGCAATTATTTTGTTCAACCCACTGAATTAAAGCTGAAAGTCTGAACTTCAACTGCATCTGAATCGTTTTGTTCAAAATTCATTGTGGTAATGTACAGAACCAAAATTAGAAAAATGTTGTCTCTGTCCAAATATTTATGGACCTAACTGTAAATGTATATGTGTGTATAAATGTGTGTTTTATATATATATATATATATATATATATATATATATATATATATATATATATATATATATAATATTAGTATGTGTATGTATATATGTGTTTATATATACAGTGGTCCTTGAAAGTTTGTGAACCCTTTAGAATTGTCTATATTTCTGCATAAATATGACCTAAAACAACATCGGATTTTCACACAAGTCCTAAAGGTAGATAAAGAGAACCCAGTTAAACAAATGAGATGAAGATATTATCTCGTCTCGTCTTCATCCGCTTATCCGGGGCCGGGGCGTGGAGGCAGCAGTCTGAGCATGTAAAATATAATACTTGGTCATTTATTTTTTGAGGAAAATGATCCAATATTACATATCTGTGAGTGGCAAAAGTATGTGAACCTCTAGGATTAGCAGTTAATTTGAAGGTGAAATTAGAGTCAGGTATTTTCAATCAATGGGATGACAATCAGGTGTGAGTGGGCACCCTGTTTCATTTAAAGAACAGGGATCTATCAAAGTCTGATCTTCACAACACGTTTGTGGAAGTGTATCATGGCACGAACAAAGGAGATTTCTGAGGACCTCAAAAAAAGCGTTGTTGATGCTCATCAGGCTCGAAAAGGTTACAAAACCATCTCTAAAGGGTTTGGACTCCACCAATCCACAGTCAGACAGATTGTGTACAAATGGAGGAAATTCAAGACCATCGTTACCCTCTCCAGAAGTGGTTGAGCAACAAAGATCACTCCGAGAGGCAGGCGTGTAGTAGTCAGGGAGGTCATAAAAGACATCAGGATAACTTCTAAGCAACTGAAGGCCTCTCTCACATTGGTTAATCTTAAGGTTCATGAGTCCACCATCAGGAGAACACTGCACAACAATGGTGTGCATGGCAGGGTTGAAAGGAGAAAGCCACAGCTCTCCAAAAAGAACACTGCTGCTCGTCTGCAGTTTGCTAAAGATCACGTGGACAAGCCAGAAGGCTATTGGAAAAATGTTTTGTGGACAGATGAGACCAAAATAGAAATTTTTGGTATAAATGAGAAGCATTATGTTTAGAGAAAGGAAAACACTGCATTCCAGCATCAGAAACTTTTTCCATCTGTGAAACATGGTGGTGGTAGTATCATGGTTTGGGCCTGTTTTGCTGCATCTAGGCCAGGACGGCTTATCATCATTGATAGAACAATGAATTCTGAATTATACCAACGAATTCTAAAGGAAAATGTCATGACATCTGTCCATGAACTGAATCTCAAGAGAAGGTGGGTCATGCAGCAAGACAATGACCCTAAGCACAGAAGTCGTTCTACCAAATAATGGTTAAAGAAGAATAAAGTGAATGTTTTGGAATGGCCAAGTCAAAGTCCTGACCTTAATCCAATCAAAATATTGTGGAAGGACCTGAAGCGAGCAGTTCATGTGAGGAAACCCACCAACATCCCAGAGTTGAAGCTGTTCTGTATGGAGGAATGGGCTAAAATTCCTCCAAGTCGGTGTGCAGGACTGATCAACAGTTACCGGAAATGTTTAGTTGCAGTTGTTGCTGCACAAGGGGGTCACACCAGATACTGAAAGCAAAGGTTCACATTCTTTTGCCACTCACAGATATGTAATATTGGATCATTTTCTTCAATAAATAAATGACCAAGTATAATATTTTTGTCTCATTTGTTTAACTGGGTTATCTTTATCTACTTTTAGGACTTGTGTGAAAATCTGATGTTGTTTTAGGTCATATTTGTGCAGAAATATACAACCCCAATTCCAAAAAAGTTGGGACAAAGTACAAATTGTAAGTAAAAACGGAATGCAATGGTGTGGAAGTTTCAAAATTCCATATTTTATTCAGAATAGAGATCTTGCATGTGACGTCACAGCCGATCCAGATTGTGACAGACACCATCGTGTTGGTCAAACGCCATATTCTGCCTTCTACTTCTGCTTTTACTTCTACCTTTTCTTCTGGAAAACCCTACTATATACAATTCTACTACAACGGCTGTGGCTACAAGCTCTCCCTACCTGTGCATGTTTATGTTTTTTGTGTGTATTTTTGTGTGTTGTTCGTCTGTACCAGACTTCAATATCCACTACAACCGTATGGACTTACTGGACATTGGTTTCCAGCAGAAAATGACAGTTTGTAGCGATTTCCATCACATGCACAACATTCCAGACGAGAAGAAAAAAAATTAAAGCCGCAAGCGGCCTTGACGGGCCCTCGCGCCAGCGGCCAAGGGGGGCGGGGGCATGCGTCCCCGCGAAAGACCTTCCACAGCTTCTTCGGCAAGAGACATCACTCCCACAATGGCGACAAAGCACAGAATTGGACACATGGCAACAATAGGGTCGCACACTGTACGGTGCTCGGGGCCTAATAACAATAATAATAATAATAATAGTCCTTCAAAAACAATAGGGTCCCGCACTGAACGGTGCTCGGGCCCTAATAATAATAATAATAACTAGAAACTATATGCCAAGCAGGCACCTTAATGCGAGAGGCAAAAATCACAACACGTTAGGGGGCGCTATAGAGGCTCTGAGGCCCGCCTGGATCTGGGCTTCTGGTTCTCAGTAGCGGTGGCAGTCTAAGAAAAAGGAGCCAAATTTCGTGCGTTGTCGACCATGGCAAGCGCCCCAATAAGGGTCTTGTAAAGAGTTTGCTTGCCAAGTTTGACAAATATCATTTGCATCAGCTGCAATATCATTTTTGCCATAACCAGCACCCCCAGGGGCGAAAGTGCACAAAATCTGGCGTATATGTCAGGTGAGCTATGAAGAGTTTGCGTATGTCACAGAAATTGGGTAACATGTCAGAAGCCCAATGAGTGATTTGCGTGTGAAGTATGAGCAGTTTTGAGCAATCAGAAGATTTGTTATGAATTTTTAAGCATGTAAAATTTTGCATCGAAAATTGATTGACGTATAACTTCTGAACGGTTTATCCTACGTGAAACGTATTTAGTAACTTTTGTCAGCCATGTCTGTAGATGATGTGTATCAATTTTGGTGACATTCCTATGAACGGTCTAGGAGGAGTTGCGCCGTCTTCGTGGCCATGCATTTCGCACAAAAGTGAAATTACCTCACTTCCTGTTGGGCGTGGCTAATGCATTGGCATTACATTTTTGTCCGGCTTAGTGAGATACATATGCATACCAAATGGCATGCCACTACTACAAACTACATGGCACCCAGGCACCGTAATGCGGGAGGCCAAAATCACAACGACTTAGGGGGCGCTATAGAGGCCCTGAGCCCCGGCCAAGTTTGGGCTTCTGGTTCTGAGTAGCGGTGGCAATTCTCGGAACTGGTGCCAAATTTCGTGCGTTTTCGCCCATGGCAAGCGCCCCGAAAATGGCCCAACAGCGGAGAAAAATAAAGAAGAAGAAGAAGACGGAAGAAGAAGAAGAAGAAGAATAGTGAACTCTTACAAGAACAATAGGGCCTTCGCCCATTCGGGCTCGGGCCCTAAAAAACATTCCGGACGAGACCAGATTGCGAGACCAGCGGGGTCTCCATGGATTGTTATCGGAAGCAAAGGGAAGGAGGCGGCGCCGGGAGCCGAAGCAAAAGCGAGGCTACAGGCAGAGCCAGCCTGTTGACTAAGCTCAGAAAACAGCCACTCAAATCTCCACTGCCAAGCCTCTACCTCTCCAACGCCAGATCCATGTAAACAACACGGACGATTTGGAATTACATTATTCTATTCTATAATCGGCTGGTCAGTGCTATACTCAATACTTAAGTGACTTACCCATCCAGTGAGGATCATTTTCTTGTTTACAAGATGCCACATCTGAGTCGCTGACAAATCCTGAATTTCTGTAAAGATAACTGTCCAGAGATTTATAAGCACGCAGTGCTTCACCACTGAACAGCGAGGGAAAGTTGATGAGGTAATCATACACGTCCGGGTATTCCGCGGGCAGTTCAAAATCCGGTCGTGAAAACTCCGTCCGGAAAGCCATAAGGGTCACAAATCTGTAAATCGTTTATTTTAGACATACATCTAGTTATCTGTTCATTAGAAAAATGAGCCGTGTAGTCCGTCGGTTGAAATTGATCCATTCTGTACACGAGTGCAGCAGTATTCAGCGGTGTTTTTGACCGACACGATGGCGGTTGTGTACTTTCCGGTCACGTGACTGCAAGATCTCTATAGAACATAGATGGCATATCAAATGTTTAAACTGAGAAAATGTATCATTTAAAGACAAAAATTAGGTGATTTTAAATTTCATGACAACACATCTCAAAAAAGTTGGGACAAGGCCATGTTTACCACTGTGAGACATCCCCTTTTCTCTTTACAACAGTCTGTAAATGTCTGGGGATTGAAGAGACAAGTTGCTCAAGTTTAGGGATAGGAATGTTAACCCATTCTTGTCTAATGTAGGATTCTAGTTGCTCAACTGTCTTAGGTCTTTTTTGTCGTATCTTCCGTTTTATGATGCGCCAAATGTTTTCTATGGGTGAAAGATCTGGACTGCAGGCTGGCCAGTTCAGTACCCGGACCCTTCTTCTATGCAGCCATGATGCTGTAATTGATGCAGTATGTGGTTTGGCATTGTCATGTTGGAAAATGCAAGGTCTTCCCTGAAAGAGACGTTGTCTGGATGGGAGCATATGTTGCTCTAGAACCTGGATATACCTTTCAGCATTGATGGTGTCTTTCCAGATGTGTAAGCTGCCCATGCCACACGCACTAATGCAACCTCATACCATCAGAGATGCAGGCTTCTGAACTGAGCACTGATAACAACTTGGGTCATCCTTCTCCTCTTTAGTCCAAATGACACGGCGTCCCTGATTTCCATAAAGAACTTCAAATTTTGATTTGTCTGACCACAGAACAGTTTTCCACTTTGCCACAGTCCATTTTAAATGAGCCTTGGCCCAGAGAAGACGTCTGCGCTTCTGGATCATGTTTAGATACGGCTTCTTCTTTGAACTATAGAGTTTTAGCTGGCAACGGCAGATGGCACGGTGAATTGTGTTCACAGATGATGTTCTCTGGAAATATTCCTGAGCCCATTTTGTGATTTCCAATACAGAAGCATGCCTGTATGTGATGCAGTGCCGTCTAAGGGCCCGAAGATCACGGGCACCCAGTATGGTTTTCCGGCCTTGACCCTTACGCACAGAGATTCTTCCAGATTCTCTGAATCTTTTGATGATATTATGCACTGTAGATGATGATATGTTCAAACTCTTTGCAATTTTACATTGTCGAACTCCTTTCTGATATTGCTCCACTATTTGTCGGCACAGAATTAGGGGGATTGGTGATCCTCTTCCCATCTTTACTTCTGAGAGCCGCTGCCACTCCAAGATGCTATTTTTATACCCAGTCATGTTAATGACCTATTGCCAATTGACCTAATGAGTTGCAATTTGGTCCTCCAGCTGTTCCTTTTTTGTACCTTTAACTTTTCCAGCCTCTTATTGTCCCTGTCCCAACTTTTTTGAGATGTGTTGCTGTCATGAAATTTCAAACGAGCCAATATTTGGCATGAAATTTCAAAATGTCTCACTTTCGACATTTGATATGTTGTCTATGTTCTATTGTGAATACAATATCGGTTTTTGAGATTTGTAAATTATTGCATTCCGTTTTTATTTACAATATTTACTTTGTCCCAGCTTTTTTGGAATAGGGGTTGTAGATAATTTTAAAGGGTTCACAAACTTTCAAGCACCACCGTATATGCTGAGGAGGGGATTCCTAGTTCCCAATACCTTTATAGCCAACACCCTTAATCACTCACTGTTGAAGCTTTCTTTGAAATATTAGCAGATTTAACACACACACACACACACACACACACACATATATATATATATATATATATATATATATATATATATATATATATGCGCATAAACACAACATACACATGCAATATATTAATTTACACACACACACAGCATTGCATTCAGCAGTGATTTCTAGGCATCCCTTTAACCCCAGGAACTCGTTAATGTTTCATGGAAAGAGCCACTCGAGTCCTCTCTGGCTGACTCAGAATCTCTCATCTTAGCAAATAAATGGGCCAAGTGTTCAAAGAGTAACAAGACACTGCTTACTGGGTAAAAAGTGAGTGGAGCACTTTTTCTTTGTCCACTGCATACTCTCTCCATCTCCTTTGCACATTTTCGCTTTTCTGTTCTCATGTCATCGATCCCACTCCTCCACTTTTTATCTATTTCCTCACATTTCTCCCACTCTGCTCATTTAAACACACATCTCTCTCTCTCTCTCTCTCTCTCTCTCTCTCTAAAACACACAACCATTTCTCATTTTCCACCCCTTTCCCATCCTTAATACTTCTCAGGGTGTCTTGTATCATATTCTTTATTTACTGGAACTGTTTTTTGCAGTTGTAGACAAAATTTCCACTCCAGGGTGTGACACACAACAAACACAGCCACAAAGCATGATAATGAGTGATGACTCATAAGGATTAATTACGATGTACAAACTTTTAAAAAGCCCCAATTACCTGATGTTACAATAATAGGCATTCAGTCAGATGTGCAGTACTGTACAACAGTCTTAGGCACATGTAAAAACATTTTGTAAGGTTTTTTTTTTTCAGAATAATTTTAGAAAAAAAATCCAAATGTTTAAAGTTCTCCAATAAACAGAAAGCTAGAAAAAGTAAAATAAAATAATTATTTGTTGTGATTCTTTCTTAGCCTTTAAAACGACATCTGTTCTTTTTGTTAGAGCCGATCGCTCCAAGCAACTCGTCACCATTCTTCTCCACGCTCTCACTTCCTTCTCTTTCTGCATGCCCCAATCACCCACAGTGAGGCTGTAATCAAAAAAATGATCCATTCCTGAATGTTATACTATGTAACTTTTTCTTTTGGCTGCTCCCATAAAGGATCGCAACAGCAAATCATCCTTCCCCATTTTTTTTTAAACTTAGTTTTTATTTAGTTTTATCAACAACAATATAACATATTTTCATGCAATTACTTTCTTTTCCATTTGACAGCTGTACATAAGCTTTTTGCATATATTCAAGTATTAATCAAGAAACAACATAAGGAAAATAAAATAAATTTAAAAAAAATTAAAAAAGTACGTATGTATAAATTAAAAAAGGTGTCTGCTTATTTTAGTACACACACATATATATTACATACACATATATTTACATATGCATATACACGCACACACAGACAAAACAACAAATCCATCCAAATCCGCCCCTGAAGAGACGTATGTATGGTGTATGCACAGAGAAAATCTAAGTTGGTAAAACTAAAGCAGGAGGGCCGAAGCCTCACTGTATTCATGAAGTCATAAGAGGACTCCATCATTTAGTAAAAGTGGATCTTTGGAGCCTTAATTTGTAATTTGCTCCATCTAATATAGGCTACGAGTTGGCCTAGTGGTTAGTGTGTCTGCCTCTCGATTGGGAGCTCGTGAGTTCTACTCATGGTTGAGTCATACCAAAAACCATCATAAAAATGGTAAAAAAGTAGGTATACTGCCATCTGGCAAGGCACGCTGCAATATTGATATAAGTGGGGAGTCAAACTCTTGTGGTTACCAGAGGACCAGCCCCCCACTGTAACCCTAGTTGTATAATAGGCGAGAGGCTGAGGGCTACAGCAATGGAGATCGGTGCTGTGTAATGCGCCATATGGTGCCGGAACGACTTTAGAGATATAGGTCCAATACTTTTAAGAGCCATTCATTATATGTGGGAGGATCCGATTTCAACCATCTAATAGTTATACATTTTAATGCTGCTGTGAGCAGTATATTTAAGAGGTATTTTTTTGGCCCTCCTGTCCATACCTTTGGGTATTGCTCCCAATAATGTCACTGTAAGGCTTTGTGGGATATCCTGCTTGAAAACCTCTTTGAGGACATTAAATACCTCTCTCCAGAATAAATTAAGCTTAGGGCACAGCCAGAATACATGAGTGTGATTGCCAATCTGTGTTCCACAGTTCCTCTAGCATGAATTGGGATGTGTTGGGCTCATTAGGGCCTGAGTGCCAAAGTGCAGGCCTATAAAAAATGTACTATAGCCTGCACCGTAGGTGCAAAGCCCGATTATTTTCGGCCTGTTTTATTATTATTATTATTATTATTATTATTATTATTATTATTAGGGCCCGAGCATTGAGGTGCAGAACCCAATTGTTTTCTGCATGTTTTTTTTTCTTATTAGGGCCTGAGCATCAAGGTGCCTGCATCGTAGGTGCAAAACCCTATTGTTTTCGGCATGTTTTTCTTATTATAAGGGCCCAAGAACCAAGGTGCAGGCCATGGGACTGCCCTAATGTTTTAGGCCTGTTTTTTCTTCTTCTTCTTCTTATTATTATTATTAGGGCCCGAGCACCGAGAAGCCCTACTGTTTTCGGCCTGTTTTTCTTCTTCTTCTTGTTATTATTATTGGGGCCCAAGCACTCAGGTGTAGAGCCCTATTGTTTTCGCCATGTTTTTTCTTATTAGGGCCCAGGCACCAAGGGAGCACCAAGCCCGATTGTTTTCTGCATGTTTTTTTCTTATTAAGAAGACCCGAGCACTGAGGTGCAGGCCATGGGACTCCACTGTAGGTGCAAAGCCCTGTTGTTTCTGGAACGATTCTTCTTCTTCTTGTTATTATTATAAGGGCCCGAGCACCAGAGGTGCAAGACCCTATTGTATTCATAAGGATTCTTCTTTTTATTATTATTATTAGGGCCCGAGCACTGTAGATGCAAAGTCCTATCATGTTCAGACAGGCGGCTACCTACAACAACAACACAGATCTCCAGGAGTACACGGAGACTGTCACTGCCTACATGAGGAAGTGCATGGACGACGTTACAGTCACCAGAACCATCTCCATTTGGGCCAATCAGAAGCCATGGCTGACAGGGGAAGTCCATAGGCTCCTGTGGGCTCGGAATGCCACCTTCAGAGCTGGGGACGAGGTGGGCCTGAGGACAGCTAGGGCCAATCTGTCACAAGGCATCAGGGTGGCCAAGAGACAGTATTCCAGGCACATTGCTGACCATTTCAACGACAGCAGAGACACCAGGAACCTGTGGTGGGGGAATCAGACCATCACAGACTACAAGCCCTCACCACAGACCTGTGACAACTCCACGTCTCTGCTGAATCAGTTGAACGACTTCTTCGCTCGCTTTGAGGCAGACAACAGCACCACGGCACAGAAGACCCCACCACCTCCCGGCGACCAGGTGTTGATGCTGTCTCCAGACAGCGTGAGGAGAGCTCTCAGGACGACAAATGCACGAAAAGCCCCGGGTCCTGATAACATTCCTGGTCGTGTCCTGAGAGACTGTGCCGAGGAGCTCACAGATGTCTTTACAGACATCTTCAACATCTCATTGAGCCAGGCTGTTGTCCCCACGTGCATCAAAACCACCACCATCATCCCGGTCCCGAAGAAGCCGTCTCCCTCCTGCTTCAATGACTACTGCCCTGTCGCACTCACTCCCATCCTCATGAAGTGCTTCGAGCGGCTAGTCATGAGGCATATCAAGTCTGCCCTCCCCCCGCCCTGGACCCTTTCCAGTTTGCATATCAGTCCGGTTGTTCGACCATTGATGCAATCTCCACTGCCCTCTACTCAGCCCTCACCCACCTGGAGACAAAAGACTCGTATGTCAGAATGCTGCTCATAGACTTTAGCTCAGCATTCAAAACAATCATTCCTCAGCAGCTCATTCATAAACTGGACCAGCTGGGACTCAACACCTCCCTGTGCAACTGGCTGCTGGACTTCCTGACGGGGAGACCACAGACTGTACGGGTCGGCAGCAACTCCTCCAGCACCATCACACTGAACATGGGGGCCCCCGAAGGATGTGTGCTAAGCCCCCTCCTCTTCACTCTGCTGACCCACGACTGCACACCAACATCCAGCTCAAATCTCTTCATTAAGTTTGCAGATGACACGACTGTGGTGGGTCTCATCAACAATGGCGATGAGACAATCTACAGGAGTGAGGTGAGCCACTTGGCCATGTGGTGCAAGGACAATAATCTCCGTCTGAACATGGAGAAGACGAAGGAGATTGTTGTGGACTTCAGGAGAGAGCACACCCAGCATGCTCCACTATCTATCGACGGTGCTGCAGTGGAGAGGTTGAGCAGCACCAAGTTTCTGGGTGTGCACATCTCTGAAGACCTGTCCTGGAGCAACAACACCGCATCACTGGCCAAAAAAGCCCAACAGCATCTGTACTTCCTCCGCAAACTGAGGAGAGCAAGAGCCCCAGCCCCCATCATGCATACTTTCTACAGAGGCACCATCGAGAACATTCTGACCAGCTGCATCACTGTGCGGTACGGCGCCTTCACCGTGTCCTGCTGCAAGTCTCTGCAGCGCATCGTGAGAGCAACTGAGAGGATCATTGCTGTCTCTCTCCCTTCTCTAATGGATATTTATAACTCCCGCCTCACCCGCAAAGCCATCAGGATTGCAGATGACCCCACCCACCCATCTCACAGCCTCTTCAGCCTGCTGCTGTTGGGGAGGAGACTGCGGAGTCTCCGGGCCAAAACCAGCAGGCTCAAGAACAGTTTCTTTCACCAGGCAGTCAGGAGGCTCAACTCCCTCCCCCCTGTTCTGCCCCCCTCCCCCCTCTGCCCCCTGCCACAGATTCTGCTCGCACACCCCCCTGCCCCCCCCCTCAGCATCTGACATGTCATCCTCACAGTCCCCCCCCCCCCCCCCCAACACACACACACACACACATCTCATCGTTCATTAACGCACTGAACTCAGGGACCGCACATCTCACTTTACCTCGCTCATTTGCACTATTCCGCACTACCTCATCTTAACAGCTGCTAGTTTGTTTATACTGCTTATTTCATGTTTACCTGCTATACCTCAAGTGCCCTTGACTGTTTGTTTATTTGAACCAATTTATGTGTGTGTGTTTGTGTGTGTATATGTATGTGTGTATGTGTGTGTGTGTATATATATATATATATATATATATATATATATATATATATATATATATATATGAGTGTTTAGTCTACGTCTAGTTCATGTCTAGAGTGTTTATACTGTTTATATTGTCTGTGTGTTTAGTCTGTCTTGTTCTTATCGAGTGTTTATACTGTTTATTTATACTGTTTTTATATTGTTTGTCTGAGTGTTTAGTCTATGTCTAGTTCCTATCTAGAGTGTTTATACTGTTTATATTGTTTGTTTGTTTTTCAATTATTCTATTTTTTTTTATTTATTGCATTGCCTGTTTGCACCGTGGGTCAGAGAGGACTGAAATTTCATCTGTGCTGTATGTCGAGCATGTATATCATATTTGATAATAAAGTTGACTTGACTATTGTCTTCGGCATGTTTTTTTCTTATGATTAGGGCCCGAGCGCCGGAGGTACAAGGCCTCTGGTGTCCACCAGAGGCCGCTACACTGGAGGTGCAAGGCCCTATTGTATTCATAAGGATTCTTCTATTTATTCATAATCTTCCTCTTCTTCTTCTACTACTACTTCTTTTTCTTCAACACTTCACCATTTTGGAGGTGGTTCCCATGGGCGAAAACTTATGAAATTTGGTACACACATCAGTCATGCACACCGCTACTCAGCGATAGGGGCTTGACCCCTGGTGTCTCCAGGGGACTCCATGGTGCCCCCATATGTCATTGAGACACCTCCCCAGTACAGGTATGCGTCAACTTATGACTGCGTTTGGTTACAACTGACCGGTCGTAAGTCGGCCTTTCTTAAATGAAAGCAAGTATATTGTGATGTGTAATGATATTGTAATCATCTTAAAGTCTTATTTTTTCAAAATTTTCTTATTTCATTACCTTGGCTCATTATTTGGTTTAAGTCAAACACTACATACTGCGTACAATTCGTTTAATATGTGCAAGACAAAAAATATGAAATACAGGTGTGAAAAATAGAAAACATTTGAGTTTGAAACATACCAAAATACAAATGTAAAACATAGCAAAATACAAAACTTAGTGACCAGCATTACTGGTGCTTGGCTGTGGATCATCTACGTCATCATCATCTGTTGCAGCACTTGGGCTGGCGGGAGGATTTGCTCATTTCATAAACCAGGAGCTGGGGCGGAAACTGTTGTACACGGCGAGAGGCTGGATGCTGAGCGCATCCAGGAGCTGGGGCGGAAACTGTCATATGCTCAGCTGGGAAACACTTGCCAGTCATAACCAGGCGGTCGTAAAGTCGATCGGTCGTAAGTTGCATAGGTCGTAAGTCGACGACTACCTGTTGTGAGAAGGTAACTCTGCCCTTCTCACGAGTGTAGTGTTTTATAGATTTTATGGTGTTTATATATGAATTATGGACATTTGTGGACTTTTTCCTTCTTTGATTAACTGTGCGTATTACGGTAGCACTGCGAGACAAGGAGGGGCTACGAGAGACATTGAGCGCCTGCACGCATGCATACACATGCACACTACACACATGCTACCCATATACACACAGCCTTTTAAAGTTTACCTACACTATTTGCAGCATGAAGGTTGTCTCCAGTTGACCTGTGTTCCCAAACTCATTGTTCATTATGTTGTGTTACCCCATCATTAAAAATAATTAGCGCTTGTCGCGCTAATAAACAAACCAGTCATAACACAGATATCTCCGTGCCAAGTATTTAGTCTAACATTTCCGGCATTAGAGTGAGGTACCCACTCTCATGCAACACTTTACACCCATATAGCTGTTTAAATCTCCAGTTCATTCATGTGCACAAACGCCATACTCACCTCATGTTTCCTCCATGCTCTGTCACCACAGATGTACTGCCAAACGGAAGCGCGCGCCGCATTCGTAGTATTTCTCCAATCATTGTGACTTTGGGTAGGGGGGGGGGATGTTTGTGAAGGGGGTGTGAAAGTGCATGTTGTGTTTGTAGTTTTTTTCTGGTGTGTCAAAATATGTATCACATTTGTAAATAGTGTTTAATATGGGTGGTTTATGTTTGGGTTATATGGTATTGTTTTGTATGTGTTAGATTTTGTTTAACTGAGTGTATTTACCTGTTAGAGTGGTATGGGCCAATCATCCTATTATTCAATGATTGGTCCAATTTTGAGGGAATGGATGGGTGTATTTAAACTCTGCTCATTTTGCAGTTGGGTATGTGTAGGGAGGAGCTGTTTACCAGAGAGAGCTGTGTAGTCTTGTTGCTAAGTGATTTTCAAGCCTAGTATTTTGATTTTGTGTTTAGTATTTTTGTATTGTTATTTTAAATACTTCCCGAGCTTTATTATTTTTGGACATTTTGGTTTGCTGGTGGAAAGTGCATTTATAAATAAAAGAAAACACCTATTTTTGAAACCTATTTTTGCGACTTTGGACACCTTGTTTTACTCCTTGTACCCCTGACTTCCAACCGTATCGGCATCCTGCGAGTGAGGTGGCCACTTGGTCCCTCACACCTGTATATAGTTTCACCTACCCATGTCAAATTTGGTAGGTGTGTGGACTGCCCCTAGACAAACAAAATTGCAATATGTATTGCATCAGCCATACTCAACAGGAAGTGAGATATTTTTGGTTTTGTGTGTTTTGACACGCTTTACATTTTAATATACTCCTCCTAGAGGTTTTTTTGGATTCATGCCATATTTGGTAGATGTCATGGCAAGATGTTGCTGATGATAAATGGCAAAGGGATTTGCAATATCTCGCAAGAAGTTGAAATGGCGAACCAGTAAATTTACGCCACACGAACAGGAAGCATGTCAAAAATTCACCATGCATTGCCTGATATGACTAAAAATTGAAAGGATATAGGATACAATGGTTCTGATGATATCCACATGCCCAATTTGACCCTCTGGTATAGCACCACCATTTGGACCTGGACAGAAATAATTCCATTCCTAAAAACTTTGACTCATGAAATTTGGTACTCTCATCAGTCCTGTCCACCACTACTCAGAGATAGAGGCTTGACCCCGGGTGTGTCCATTGGACCAAGGACGCGTTATCCTAATGGGCTTCATGGGCAGCTGCCCAGGGCCTCGGCCACTAGGGGGCCTCGGAGGTAGCAAGATCGGAAAATATGAAACGATATTTTCAGAAGTTTTGATCATATTGATAACATTTTTGATGTATTTCGCCACCCATAAGGAAGCCCACCTTGTCCCGTCGCATAAATCACCCGTCATTGTCAATATGATCACTGTCCACCATGTCTTCACATGCTACGCCAGCTTGAGTTCAATGATTTAATTAATGACTTCACTTTCCAGAAAAGTAGGAAAGTGCCCTTGTAAGTTGACCCATGGCTGTCAAACTGAATGCGCAAAGCTGTGTGCCACTGCTGTTTGGGACATTATGTGTGTGAAAGGATGAAATGTTTCACATAGCCTAACATTTTGAGATTTATTTCTGAGAAGCAAGATATAGAGCCCTGCACTCCCGCGGGACCCGACGCAAAGCAGTGCGGCGCGGGACAAATGTTGAAAGCTCATTGCGGGCGCGGGCAGGAGTGCACAATGCGGGAGCGGGCAGGAGAGGTGATAAGCTGCAATCCCGCTAACTAAAAACGTGTTTAAAATAAAATTTATAAATTATTAATTTATGTCGATCATATATAATTTGTGCTGGATATTTAATTTGGCATTAATAAAAACATTTCAAGATGCCTAAATTTGCAGATGTGGTCTAATCTCACGTACATTTCTGATTCCTTTCTGCTCTTCCGTGTTTGAGATCTCCGATCATGGCAGAAGAGCAGAGCTCCTCTAGTGAAGCTCACAGTGCTTCAGAAGTAAGTGCTGCTTTAAAAAGAGGTACATTGCTTGAAACGCACCCCTGAACGTGAGCTGTAGATATTTATGCTCAAATCCACTCAAAGTAGGGGGCGGGGCACCATCAAGCTGTGTCTTTAAATTATATTAATTTCTTATAGGCAGAGGTGGAAAGTAACGAATTACATTACTCGCATTACTGTACTTGAGTAGCTTTTTTGTGTACTTATACTTTTTCAAGTAATTTTTAAAGAGTGTACTTTTACTTAAGTATGTTTTCTTTTAAGTAGTGTACTTCGGTACATTTTACATCACAACCGTTACTGAGTAAAAAAATAAATAAAAAATAAAAAAAGGCTAAAACGGAGAAGGGGAAATGCGTTCTGGAAATGAATCACGGGAAGGACAGTTGTCGCGCGCGCGAGTCTCACACAGACGATGGCGGACATGCACCGGCGCTTTAAGCGGGGGGCTCAAGCCCCTGGGCCACAGCCAATCAGGGGCCTTGTAATATTAATAAAATAATAAACTGTCGGAATCGTGGGCCTACATTAATGTATGGATAGAAATAAGGTTAGAAATAAATGAGCGCACAGTAGCCTGCTGTAAGAGACATGGTGGATGTGGTTCGCAAAACGAACACCCACAACTGTACCAGAATAAAATGGAACAAAATGTAACGTCACGCACGAAAGCGTGCCAAAGACACAAATTTAGAGGCTTTGAAAGATGAAGCATTCACATGTTAGCAGGGCGCATAAAAGGGAAAAAAAAGAGAGAGATGCAGGTAATGATAGAATCGTTGCCTAAAGTCACAGACTTTTTTAAGGTAAGGATCACCAATCTGTTCAGAATATCAGCTACTTATCAGTTATCAGCCTACCAGCCATACCTGTCAACTTTGAGGTTTGAAAAAAAGGGATATTTCCCAGATTTTTAACTCAAAATAAGGGAAAATTTCGGAAAATCATACCCTTCACCAAAAGTGGGTGTGTAGTTGAATGGGGGGCAATTTTCTATCTAGTATTTGTGATTTCCTGTACTCTGGTGCATGTTGGTGATAGCCAAGACCCAAACTCAATATGCTTATGGTTTATAGAGTGCATTTGTGAATAAACTATACATTTATTTTTATTTGCTTTCAGTGGTAGCAGTTATTTCCCAAATTAAGGGCTAAAATACGTATCTTATGTTAAAATAAGAAAGGTCATTATATAACCAGTCAATAAATTCAATTCCATTGCAATTTATTATGGTTTTACCATAGTCATGGCCTCGGAACACTAGATAGATAGATAGATAGATAGATAGATAGAGAGATAGAGAGATAGAGAGATAGAGAGATAAAGAGTAATATAAGATATTAAACCACGAGTGATTTAAAATGGGTAAGTTTCAGATAGAAAATAAAATAGACAATGAGTGGATAAAACAGTTAATACACCAATTAGTTTACACTAGGCTATTTATGAGGTCTTAGCCAGGACATACTTAATGTAAACATGTGTAGCTTACCTTTGATTATTTGGGAGGCTTTCGTTTTCCCCATGGAAAATTTCTTTGCGATGGAAGTGTCTGGGAACATTCCAGCCATGCACTTGTTGAAATCATCAAAGAAAGAGAGGCTAATGTTTTTCTTAGCTATTAGCATCGCCATCTTCACCTCAGACCTAATCAGTGTTGCCAGATACTGCTGATGTTTTCCAGCCCAAAATATGTTCAAAACCCGCCAAAATGCACTTGAAACCGCCCAACTTGGGTGGGAAACCGCCCAATCTGGCAACACTGGACCTAATCACTTGTTCAGCCTCGCCTCCGGACGTAGTTATGTAATTACTGATGCCTGAGAGGGCGGGGACGTGAATTCATGGCCCGACTTCCTGCTGTAAACTCCTGCCAGAGGCGCGTCATGAATTCTGGACCTACCGACTTTTTTATATTGTGAAAATACGGGACTTTTATATAATGTGAAAATACGGGATATTTTCGGGAAAATAAAAAAACGGGAAGACAGCGGGAAATAAGTCAAAATAAGGGATTTCCCGGGAAAAACGGGAGGGTTGACAGGCATGATACCAGCAGCTAGGCTATGTGCAGCTAGGCTAGATATGCTATGATCTGTCCAACAGTAAAATAAATCAGTTGTGAATTGAATACGTGTTGTGTGATTTGAGTTATAATCCTGTTAGTATAATAGCATATTTCGATGGGGATAATAAAATGTCTAAAACGGCATCTACTGAAGAAATTGATGAAAAGATTGTAGCCTATAATGTTCACAGTTCGGGCAGCAGACAGAGTAAGCATACTGAGGGGAATAGCAATACAAAGCTAGCGCAGATCCACATTTCTCGCTAGCTGTGTTGGGTGTGTTGTTAACCCGTGTGGATTTAAGTGAAATACTTGAGAAGTTCTGTGGTCAAGACAACGTTTTAAGGTAAGGACGCTTGATTATTGTTTGCCTGCCGTGGCTTGTTGTTGACGAAAGGCCCACATGATTTTGCCTTATGCAGCTACTGCTAGCGTCATGCTTTGAACTAGGTTAAGCTCATTTGCGCTAAAGGATGGGTTTATTGAAGGACTTTGATGTAGCTAGTTTCTTTTTAAAAAATCGTATGCTCAAAACAGTATGCCCGTGTTCATCATGTTTAACTTTTTTCTTGATGGAGTGCGTGAAATATTGTTGCAAGTGGTATTTCGATGCAGTCATGTCAAAAAGGCAGTTGAATGCACGGTCTTATTCAAGGAGAAGGAAGACTTGCATGATGCTTGAACATAGATCGGTAAAATAGACCCTAGTAGGACTTGGTTTCGTGTTTTTCGGTCTGTACAGTTATGAGTTTGGCCGCTGTCCATGGTGTTTACGTTTCATGTGGCCGCCGAGCCAAGTACCTTCATCATCATCATCATGTTCCCCTGTCAAAAGTTAAACTCTCTAGGGATGCTTCTGCTGTAGCAGTTGCAGCAGTTGCTCAAAGTTTGATTTGTCCATCATCATACATCTTATCTGTTGGGTGTCTATGCCCAGCAGATTTTCCCATTTCATCCATTTGTAACCATTTTTGTCAAACAGGAGCTGCTTTTGCACTTGGTTATTGCCCATCCGGCAAACGTGAGCAATATATTTTAGTTGTTGTACGTAGCAGGATAGTTTTATATCCTGGGTTCCTGTCAGTTTCCGGAGGTCAGCATTGGACATCTTGTAGCTCCAGTCTATATCTTCATTTGTAGTGTTCTTTTGGTCAGGGGCATTCTTTCGTTTATATCCACCTTTAATCATTTTCCTGAGGAAGCCGTGCCACACTACCTCAATTTTGTGAATTTCACTGGATCATAGTTGCCATGCCTGTGTGCTGTACAGGAGGCGAGATCGAACGCATGCCACTAGGAACTTTATACGGGTTTTTAGTAGTATTCGGTGGTCAGTTAGAACGTGTTTCAGTTCATTCCATTTCATGAATGCAGCACTTATCCTAGCATGCAGGAAATGTGAGGATTCATCACAGTTGCTGACATTATAACCAAGATATTTAAAGGTGCGGACGTTTTTAATATTAGTGCCGCCAAGGGAAATGATACTTGGTTTACATTTGATATCCTCATTGACATTAAAAGCCATTGTTTCTGTTTTGACATATGATATTTGTTAACCAAAGCGGGTGTAGGTCTTATCATACAACTGAAGAATATTCTGAAGCTCCTCGATGGATCCAGCGAGTATGGCCTGATCATCTGCATATAGAATCTCTGTTATGCAACCCTCTCCTGATGCTCGTGCTTTCGTATGCATTTCTCTTGTGGATACCTCATTTGGAATGCAATATCTGAACTTGAAGCCTGTATCTGGGTACAGTTTTGATATCTCATGCTGTGCAATCCTGACAACAAAGTCCATATAGATATTAAAAACTGATGGCGATTCTAGGGCACCTTGTCTTGCAGTGAATGTTTGTTTTCATGCCGCCGAGCTATTTTTTTTTATTTTTTAAAAGGACTTGTCTGTAGGTGTGTGTTTTATGTTTACAACACATGGGTCTACATTAGCGCACGCGCACTTGTGTGGTTATCTCTGGCCATGCCCCTGCGTGAAAGTTACGCAGTATCACTGTCCTGTCCGTGGTAATAATCAGAACCGGCTCTGTAATGATAATGCGCGTGTTCTTCTCTCCCTCTGTGGTCGGATGTGTTGAGCGATGTGAGCGTGGGCCTTGCGCAGCTACGCTGAGCCAAACGTAACCTATCGTAGGCTTCTAGGCTAATTACGCGCTTACACTGTAAATGCTTGACATGTATTGCAAATAAAATAAGAGTGTTTTCCTGGCCAACGGTAAGGGTAGGGTTGACAGGTAGCCTATGAGGGGCCTAGCCCCTGGGCCACGGGTGTTGATAAAGCGCCCCTGCGGACATGGAGGAGACCGAGGAACCTGTGGTGGATGACCCTGCAGAAAACGCAATTTCTTCCAGTAATGAAGTGCACCTCTGGCCCTACATACGTGATCACTTCAGCTTCGTAGAGAAAAGGGGTGACAGTTTCATTATGCAATGCAGATTATGTGTGCCCAAGAAGACAACCATTGCGGCATACAAAAATTCGACGTCTAATCTGCGCAAGCATGTTGAGGTAAGTATTGTCATTGGCATCATAATCACGGGCTCAGATAGAGGGTGGGACGGGTGGGATTCGTCCCACCCAGATTTAAATTCACCTCGTTCGGTCCCCCCCACTTATAGGGAGGAAAAAACGTCTATGCTGTCTTTCTTTGCATAAGGCAAACCTCACAGAAAAATCAAAAGACTAATTACCATTCAGTTTATTGAGGTGCACAGCAGTGTATACATAGTTGCAACAACTCACATAAAACAAAAAGACTGATATTCGGTTGGTTGAGCTGCGCAGACTGCACAGGTTGCGAGCTCGAGCTTGGTTGCTATGGTTACCCACAACAAGTTTGACAGGCATATCGGGGTTGGGGTTGGTTTGCTGGCAGCTTTGTCCCCCCCCAGTTTTTTGTCCCCCCCCAGTTCAAAAAAACATATCTGCGCCCCTGATCATAATGTTTCCTTTCCATAGTAAAACTGACAATAGGCTGGTTATATTCCAAAAATAGTGGATGGCATTGCTAATGTTGAAGTAGCAACCTGTTGGTACTGTAACATAATGGTAACTAGTCTGTTATTCGGTTGGCTAATCATGCAAGCAAGTTAGCTCGCCAACCTGACGTGATCAGTCCTCCTACCATTCTACATCCAACAGGCCAGAAAGGAATACTAAGCAAAACAAATAATGTTTGAATTGAATTGTTCAATAACACAGTGCACACAGGCAAGCTACCAGATTTCGGTGCAACATTTCACTTTCATATTTCGTGTACAATGCTTTGTGTGTGGTCAGGGCGATGTAAACGACATGACTGTGTGTATTGACCTTTTTTGTTTATCTCAGTTTTAATGCAGCATTATCCTAAGCATTCAATTTGATACACTTCCTTTAAATAAAACATCTGGGTTGAGATGTACATATATCCTTGTTTCCTCTTCTTTTTCATTTTTGCACAACACAATGGAGGCAGAAAACACCCATTGTTAAAAGTAACGTTTTACTTTTACTCAAAGTACATTTTAAATGATCTACTTTTTACTTGTAGATTTTTTGTCTGGTAACTTTACTTGTACTTAAGTAAAATTTCATCAGAGTAACAGTACTTGTACTTGAGTATAATATTTTAGTACTCTTTCCACCTCTGCTTATAGGCCTACTTGTATTTCCTAGAATGTAAATGTGAGGAGTGACACATAAGCATAGGCGGTTTTAAACGGGGGCCAGGGGGGGCCAGTGCCCCTGTAAAATTGCTCCTGGCCCCTGTGCTGAACAGGTAACAAGATTTATTAATTTTGACGTGTGCTGGCTCGAAGATCGGAACTGACATGACGGAGTGTTCTACACGGACTCCTTAAAGCGCTACACGCACACTGTTACCTGCAGCAGAAAGACCCGCAGCAGCGCGAATTGTAAACTTCAGACGTGAGAGATAACAGCTGCAGCCCTGCAAGGACTAGGCTACTGCAAAGAGGCAAATTATTCAATTTCGTAACGTCAGTGTTTGCACATATCCGTGTTTTACTGTTGTTGTTCACTACAATAATAAATCCGTTTTATTGTGCTTTCTTAAAAGTGCGTTGCACAGCAATAAGTAGCCTAACTTAATATTTTTGGGAAATGGGTAAAATAACCGACAGTGTTTAACCTTCTTGTAAAACTTTAATGGCCTTTTGATATGTAGAGGCTACATTCCTCTCCGTTTACTTTTTAGTATAGACCTACTGTAGGCTATCATCATGGAAAGGAGCAAGAAGGAGATTATGTCCTTTTTTGCCCCTGTTGGCAAAAAGCAACATAGAGAGAGTAAGGAAGATGAAGATTATGAAAGAGGAGAGAGAGCCAGAGGTGGAGAGAGAGCCAGAGGTGGTGGTTGGAGAGGTGGAAAGTGAGGCATCTGAAAGGCAATCTGAGAGTGAGGATGAAGACATTCAGGATCAGATTGAGGGACAGAATGAGGGACAACCCAACAAGTCATTGGGACAACCAGATTCACCATGCATATCAAGTACAGCACAGGTTTGTGATGTTGAACAAATGTATGTGTGTGAGCAGTGTCGACCTACAATTCATATAGCCTACCCTGAAAGTGTGAAGTCTGAATAATAATTAATAAATATAAAATACAAATAGATATAATAATGAATTAATAAATGAATAATGATAAATAAATGTTGTTCTCAGTCGCACTCTCATTTACTGTATTCATCTTTCTCCAGATATCAGCAAGTGCTTGGACAACACTCCAGTGCAGCCACGTCTGAAGAAAAGGTTCATTGTATACAAAAATAGAAATCTTATTTTACAAAAAAGAGAAACATGGTTTTAAGATTTACTGAGCACAATTTATTTTATGTTTAGGCTATTGAGACAGAATGTTTATCTCATTGTATTTATGCTCAATGTATTTTGTTTTGGTTTTAAATAAACTAAACAAAACATTTTGAACGCCTAAATATTGCCATGTTTTGCTCATATGTGCCCCCCTGAAAAAACACTGGCCCCACCTCGGCCCCCCTAGTAATTTTGGTCTAGAACCGCCACTTCATATAAGCTATGTGCAATGTACAATATTCTTAATATCCACTGTAGATTTTGGTAGATGTGTTGGGTATCTCTGTAAAGTCTCAGCTGTGCATGCCGCCTGGCAACGCGCACCCTCGCTACGTGCGCTAGGAGGTGAAGGATCGGTCAGTGGAGAGCTCAGCTAAGCTCAGCATGTTTAATTCCCTAAGCCAATGACAAGAACTTTCGTGAGAAATAACGCGAACGTCTGCATCATGCGGGATTTGCGGGTGGGAGCGGGACTGAAAATCATAATTCTTTGCGGGAGCGGGACTGAAAATTCTGTCCCGCGCAGACCTCTAGCAAGATATTTTTCTTTGTTATCGCTCTTTGTTTTCACAAGTTAAAAGTTGCCTGGATTCCAAAATGAAAACGAACGGTTATATACCAAATGAATGTTCTTGTTCTGAATACTAAAGAAACTGTTGTAAGCCTAGGTTATGTTCTTGACATGTTGTTCATTGACTCACTCATTCAAAGGCTTCTTGAGGCTAAACTTTAGTTAACCAGACTTGTTAACCGTGATGTCTGATGGATTTTTTCACCATGCAATTGCCTATTTCACCATTGCTTTTTCTCGATTAAATAGGTGTTGGATATAAAGTTTTATCGTTCAATAGTATTTCTAATTGTGCGGAAATCGTGAGAAATAACGTGAACGTCTGCATCATGCGGGATTTGCGGGTGGGAGCGGGACTGAAAATCATAATTCTTTGCGGGAGCGGGCTAGCCTGGGAAATCCCATGCTGCTTTGCACAATCGTTCCGATCTGAAAAGACAGCATGGAAACTATGGTCTAAAGGCTCATCTGAGTTAGGGAGCCAATCAGAGAGTGGGGAGGGGTGGAAAGACGGTGACGCGTACTACTCGACAAATGGAAGCTTGTAGTTTATTTGGGACTGTTTACGGATCACATTTAACATGGCGGCGAGCGATACGAACCAAACATTCGATCAGCTTCTCTCATATTTGTCTTGCACAAATGGCAGTAATCGTTCGGTGCCATTGTTTTCCTATTTTTATTTTGCCTTCTCTTTCTCTTTCCTTCTCTTCTTCGCCGCTCTAACTATGTCACCGGGTACAACTGCCATGATTGGCCATGGGCTACGTATACGCCAAATGATAGACATTCGCAACGTCCAATAAACGGCCGTTGACAATCGTAAACCACACCTCCCCTACGAGAAATTCAATAGGCAGATTCCAGACCATATTTCACTTGTGATATGGTCTGGTGTTAACCAGACTAGGAGCGGGCGGGAGCGGGACTGAAAATCATAATTCTTTAAGTTTATTTAAGTTTCTGTGTCTAGTTAGACAGGCACGTCTGAGGGGGTGAATTTGCTGAGCGCAGTTGACAACAGGCAGGGGTGGGGCCTCGGGGGGGTGTCTGCCCAGGGCCTCGGCAAGGGTTAACGCGGCCCTGCATTGGACTCCATAGTGCTCCCACTTATCACTGAGACTTCTGCCTGGAATATAGTTTCACCTATCTGTGTCAAAATTGGTAGGGGTGTGGGGTACCCCAAGATGAACAAAACTGAAATGCACAATTGACTTGCAACAGGATTTGTGATATCTTGCATAATGTTGAAATGGGGAACCAATAAACGTGTATGTTTTGCCATGCAAACAGGAAGTGTGTCATAAATTCACCATGCATTGCCTGATAGAGCTAAAACCTCACAGGTTATAACACATCAGGGTTCTGACAATATCTTGTGTAGCGCCATCATTTGGACCTGGATAATAATGATAGCATTGCCGCAAAACTCTGACACAGGAAATTTGGTCCAAACATCAGTCCTGGACATTGCTACTCAGAGATGGAGGCTTTGCCCCGGGTACAATGCCCTATTGTTTTTGGCATGTTCTCATGTGCAAGGGTCCTTTATCGCCGGTAGCGGCTATATTTATTAGGACCTGAGCACTGTAGGTGCAAAGCCCTATTGTATCTGTAACTATTATTATTAGGGCCTGAGCACCGGAGGCACAAGGCCCTATTGGATTCATAAAGATTCTTCTTATTATTAATTTATTTTTATTTTTTTTCAACAGTCATTTTGGAGGTGGTTCCTATAGGCGAAAACCCAATGAAATTTGGTACACACATCAGTCATGCGCACCGCTACTCAGCAATAGGGGCTTGACCCCTGGTGTCTCCGGGGGACTCCATAGCGCCTCCATATGTCATTGAGACACCTCCCCAGTATATAGTTTCACCTATCCATGTCAAGTTTGGGAGGTGTGTGGAGTGCCCCTAGACCTTGGGTGGCCAACCCGCGGCTCGCGAGCCGCATGCGGCTCTTTGCCCGGTGTCATGCGGCTCTTACGTTCATATCGAAGTTTGTGGTTTTTTTTTTTTTAATGTGCGTGTGCGCTTTGCTTGAGTTCAGTATGGTATTTTCGTCAAATGCATCTTCGCTTTGCTTGGGTATATTACGGTATTTTCAGGTCAGGTCAAATGCGTATGTGCGTGAGATAATCACTCAGTTTTTGGGCAAGGTGTATCTTGTCAAGTAGCCTCTCAAAATGGCAATGAAAAAATGCACAGCAAAACGAAAATATGAAGACGAACATAGGACATTTTTAACAGAGTGGGAGAGTTTATACTTTTTTGTTGAACGTAATGGCAAGCCATTCTGCCTTATATGTCAGTTGTCATTAGCTCATTTCAAAGCTTCCCGCCTCCCTGAATAAGCAAGGAGCTAGATATGCAACACTAATTGAAAACCTGCACGAAAGCTTTGTAACCCGGTTCCGTGATATACTGTACAACTGAAAAGGCCACAGGTTACGTTCCTCGTCGACCCATTCAATGCGGAGATGGACTGTTTGAAAGCCCCGCTAGTCACAGATGAGGCTGCGGCTGAGTTGGAGATGATCGATCTTCGTGAGGAAGACCAACTGAAACCTGTTTTGAGGGAAGGCACCATTGAGTTTTGGAAAAGTGTGCCATTGGAAAAATACCCGAATGTGAAACGGGCTGCGCTTAAGATACTGTCAATGTTTGGGTCAACATACGTCTGCGAGTCTGTGTTCTCTACCATGAAACACGTGAAGTCAAAGCATCGTTCTGTTCTGACTGAAACCCATGTGAAAGAACTGCTTCGAGTGGCAACGACGGAATACAAGGCAGATTTGAAGAGGATTGTTCAAGGCAAGGAATGTCAGAAGTCCCACTAAGCAACATGCATAGTAAGTGCACACAATATTGATTGCTGTAAAGGACTGGCCTGTGGTATTAGTACTGACTGAAGGAGTAAATTTCTCTCATGTTGGCGTGTGACATTTACTATTAATCTGGCTGAGCAGAGGTGCGTGAGCGTGTGTGTCTGTGAGGGAGAGAGAGCGGGGGGGGGAGCGGCGATGTTCATGTGCGGTCATGTGTATGGTGTGGCTTTTTTTTGGTAATGCCATGAGTCCCACTAAGCAGCATGCATAGTAAGTGCACACAATGTTCATTGTTAAAAATGACTGGCCTCAGCCTGTGGTCTTAGTACTGTAGGAGTAAATATGTTGGTGTGTGACATTTACTATTAATCTGGCTGAGCAGAGGTGTGTGTGTGTGTGTGTGTGTGTGTGTGAGAGAGAGAGAGAGAGAGAGAGAGGAAGGGATGGGTGATGTTCGTGTGCCCATGTGTATGATGTGGCTCTTTGTGGTAATACAGTAAAAAATGTGGCTCTTGGTCTCCAACTGGTTGGCCACCCCTGCCCTAGACGAACAAAATTGCAATATATATTGCATCAGTCATACTCAATGGGAAGTGAGATATTTTTGGTTTTGTGCATTTTGACACGTGTTATATTTTAATGTACTCCTCCTAGGAGGTTAGTTGGATTCATGCCATATTTGGTAGACGTCATATCATGATGTTGCTGATGTTAAATTGCAAAGGGATTTGCGATATCTCGCAAGATGTTGAAATGGTGAACCAATAAATTTATACATTACACCACGCAAAAAGGAAGTGAGTCATTAATTCACCATGCTTTGCCTGATACGGCTCAAACATCACAGGTTATATGATACCATTGTTCTGAAGATAACCACATGCCCAAAGACACCCTCTGGTACAGCGCCACCATTTGGACATGGACAACAATGACTCCATTGCCAAAACACGCGTTATGTTTTGACGTACTCTTCCTAAGCGGTTTGTTGGATTCATGCCATATTTGGTATACCTGATGTCAAGATGTGTAATGGGTGGTAGAGGTGAAGTTTGGATCCAGAAGAAGAAAGACACACAACAGACAGTAATCCAATAAATAAGGTGATTTAATCCAGGGAAAAGAAGGGCGTGTCAAAAAGGTAGCCAATGACAATACTTACCTCAACATGCTTGCGCAGATTAGACGTCGAATTTTTGTATGCCGCAATGGTTGTCTTCTTGGGCACACATAATCTGCATTGCATAATGAAACTGTCACCCCTTTTCTCTACGAAGCTGAAGTGATCATGTATGTAGGGCCAGAGGTGCACTTCATTACTGGAAGAAATTGCGTTTTCTGCAGGGTCGTCCACCACAGGTTCCTCGGTCTCCTCCATGTCCGCAGGGGCGCTTTATCAACACCCGTGGCCCAGGGGCTAGGCCCCTCATAGGCTACCTGTCAACCCTACCCTTACCGTTGGCCAGGAAAACACTCTTATTTTATTTGCAATACGTGTCAAGCATTTACAGTGTAAGCGCGTAATTAGCCTAGAAGCCTACGATAGGTTACGTTTGGCTCAGCGTAGCTGCGCAAGGCCCACGCTCACATCGCTCAACACATCCAACCACAGAGGGAGAGAAGAACACGCGCATTATCATTACAGAGCTGGTTCTGATTATTACCACAGACAGGACAGTGATACTGCGTAACTTTCACGCAGGGGCATGGCCAGAGATAACCACACAAGCGCGCGTGCGCTAATGTAGACCTATGTGTTGTAAACATAAAACACACACACCTACAGACAAGTCCTTTTAAAAAATAAAATACATAAAAATAGCTCGGCGGCATGAAAACATTCACTGCAAGACAAGGTGCCCTAGAATTGCCATCAGTTTTTAATATCTATATGGACTTTGTTGTCAGGATTGCACAGCATGAGATATCAAAACTGTACCCAGATACAGGCTTCAAGTTCAGATATTGCATTCCAAATGAGGTATCCACAAGAGAAATGCGTACGAAAGCACGAGCATCAGGAGAGGGTTGCATAACAGATTCTATACGCAGATGATCAGGCCATACTCGCTGGATCCATCGAGGAGCTTCAGAATATTCTTCAGTTGTATGATAAGACCTACACCCGCTTTGGTTAACAAATATCATATGTCAAAACAGAAACAATGGCTTTTAATGTCAATGAGGATATCAAATGTAAACCAAGTATCATTTCCCTTGGCGGCACTAATATTAAAAACGTCCGCACCTTTAAATATCTTGGTTATAATGTCAGCAACTGTGATGAATCCTCACATTTCCTGCATGCTAGGATAAGTGCTGCATTCATGAAATGGAATGAACTGAAACACGTTCTAACCGACCACCGAATACTACTAAAAACCCGTATAAAGTTCCTAGTGGCATGCGTTCGATCTCGCCTCCTGTACAGCACACAGGCATGGCAACTATGATCCAGTGAAATTCACAAAATTGAGGTAGTGTGGCATGGCTTCCTCAGGAAAATGATTAAAGGTGGATATAAACGAAAGAACGCCCATGACCAAAAGAACACTACAAATGAAGATATAGACTGGAGCTACAAGATGTCCAATGCTGACCTCCGGAAACTGACAGGAACCCAGGATATAAAACTATCCTGCTACGTACAACAACTAAAATATATTGCTCACGTTTGCCGGATGGGCAATAACCAAGTGCAAAAGCAGCTCCTGTTTGACAAAAATGGTTACAAATGGACGAAATGGGAAAATCTGCTGGGCATAGACACCCAACAGATAAGACGTATGATGATGGACAAATCAAACTTTGAGCAACTGCTGCAACTGCTACAGCAGAAGCACCCCTAGAGAGTTTAACTTTTGACAGGGGAACATGATGATGATGATGAAGGTACTTGGCTCGGCGGCCACATGAAACGTAAACACCATGGACAGCGGCCAAACTCATAACTGTACAGACCGAAATACACGAAACCAAGTCCTACTAGGGTCTATTTTACCGATCTATGTTCAAGCATCATGCAAGTCTTCCTTCTCCTTGAATAAGACCGTGCATTCAACTGCCTTTTTGACATGACTGCATCGAAATACCACTTGCAACAATATTTCACGCACTCCATCAAGAAAAAAGTTAAACATGATGAACACGGGCATACTGTTTTGAGCATACGATTTTTTAAAAAGAAACTAGCTACATCAAAAGTCCTTCAATAAACCCATCAGGTTTATTGAAGCAAATGAGCTTAACCTAGTTCAAAGCATGATGCTAGCAGTAGCTGCATAAGGCAAAATCATGTGGGCCTTTCGTCAACAACAAGCCACGGCAGGCAAACAATAATCAAGCGTCCTTACCTTAAAACATTGTCTTGACCACAGAACTTCTCAAGTATTTCACTTAAATCCACACGGGTTAACAACACACCCAACACAGCTAGCGAGAAATGTGGATCTGCGCTAGCTTTGTATTACTATTCCCCTCAGTATGCTTACTCTGTCTGCTGCCCGAACTGTGAACATTATAGGCTACAATCTTTTCATCAATTTCTTCAGTAGATGCCGTTTTAGACATTTTATTATCCCCATCGAAATATGCTATTATACTAACAGGATTATAACTCAAATCACACAACACGTATTCAAATCACAACTGATTTATTTTACTGTTGGACAGATCATAGCATATCTAGCCTAGCTGCACATAGCCTAGCTGCTGGTATCATACCTGTCAACCCTCCAGTTTTTCCCGGGAAATCCCTTATTTTGACTTATTTCCCGCTGTCTTCCCATTTTTTTATTTTCCCGAAAATATCCCGTATTTTCACATTATATAAAAGTCCCGTATTTTCACAATATAAAAAAGTCGGTAGGTCCAGAATTCATGACGCGCCTCTGACAGGAGTTTACAGCAGGAAGTCGGGCCATGAATTCACGTCCCCGCCCTCTCAGGCATCAGTAATTACATAACTACGTCCGGAGGCGAGGCTGAACAAGTGATTAGGTCCAGTGTTGCCAGATTGGGCGGTTTCCCACCCAAGTTGGGCGGTTTCAAGTGCATTTTGGCGGGTTTTGAACATATTTTGGGCTGGAAAACATCAGCAGTATCTGGCAACACTGATTAGGTCTGAGGTGAAGATGGCGATGCTAATAGCTAAGAAAAACATTAGCCTCTCTTTCTTTGATGATTTCAACAAGTGCGTGGCTGGAATGTTCCCAGACTCTTCCATCGCAAAGAAATTTTCCATGGGGAAAACAAAAGCCTCCCAAATAATCAAAGGTAAGCTACACATGTTTACATTAAGTATGTCCTGGCTAAGACCTCATAAATAGCCTAGTGTAAACTAATTGGTGTATTAACTGTTTTATCCACTCATTGTCTATTTTATTCTCTATCTGAAACTTACCCATTTTAAATCACTCATGGTTTAATATCTTATATTACTCTTTATCTCTATCACTATCTATCTATCTAGTGTTCCGAGGCCATGACTATCTCATCTCATTATCTCTAGCCGCTTTATCCTGTTCTACAGGGTCGCAGGCAAGCTGGAGCCTATCCCAGCTGACTACGGGCGAAAGGCAGGGTACACCCTGGACAAGTCGCCAGGTCATCACAGGGCTGACACATAGACACAGACAACCATTCACACTCACATTCACACCTATGGTCAATTTAGAATCACCAGTTAACCTAACCTGCATGTCTTTGGACTGTGGGGGAAACCGGAGCACCCGGAGGAAACCCACGCGGACACGGGGAGAACATGCAAACTCCACACAGAAAGGCCCTCGCCGGCCACGGGGCTCGAACCTGGACCTTCTTGCTGTGAGGCGACAGCGCTAACCACTACACCACCGTGCCGCCCGCGATGACTATGGTAAAACCATGATAAATTGCAATGGAATTGAATTTATTGACTGGTTATATAATGACCTTTCTTATTTTAACATATGTATTTTAGCCCTTAATTTGGGAAATAACTCGTACCACTGAAAGCAAATAAAAATAAAGGTATAGTTTATTCACAAATGCACTTTATAAACCATAAGCATATTGAGTTTGGGTCTTGGCTATCACCAACATGCACCAGAGTACAGGAAATCACAAATACTAGATAGAAAATTGCCCCCCATTCAACTACACACCCACTTTTGGTGAAGGGTATGACTTTCCGAAATTTTCCCTTATTTTGAGTTAAAAATCTGGGAAATATCCCTTTTTTTCAAACCTCAAAGTTGACAGGTATGGCTGGTAGGCTGATAACTGATAAGTAGCTGATATTCTGAACAGATTGGTGATCCTTACCTTAAAAAAGTCTGTGACTTTAGGCAACGATTCTATCATTACCTGCATCTCTCTCTTTTTTTTCCTTTTATGCGCCCCGCTAACATGTGAATGCTTCATCTTTCAAAGCCTCTAAATTTGTGTCTCAGTAGTCTGCAGTCTTTGGCACGCTTTCGTGCATGACGTTACATTTTGTTCCATTTTATTCTGGTACAGTTGTGGGTGTTTGTTTCGCGAACCACATCCACCATGTCTCTTACAGCAGGCTACTGTGCGCTCATTTATTTCTAACCTTATTTCTATCCATACATTAATGTAGGCCCACGATTCCGACAGTTTATTATTTTATTAATATTACAAGGCCCCTGATTGGCTGTGGCCCAGGGGCTTGAGCCCCCCCCCCCCCCCCCCGCTTAAAGCGCCGGTGCATGTCCGCCATCGTCTGTGTGAGACTCGCGCGCGACAACTGTCCTTCCCGTGATTCATTTCCAGAACGCATTTCCCCTTCTCCGTTTTAGCCTTTTTTTATTTTCTTTCTTTATTTTTTTACTCAGTAACGGTTGTGATGTAAAATGTACCGAAGTACACGACTTAAAAGAAAACATACTTAAGTAAAAGTACACTCTTTAAAAATTACTTGAAAAAGTACAAGTACACAAAAAAGCTACTCAAGTACAGTAACGTGAGTAATGTAATTCGTTACTTTCCACCTCTGGTGATATCTGGCATGTTGAAATAGCGAAACAAATTCATTGGTTCACCATTTCATGTTTCGTCATGCAAACAGGAAGTGTATCATAAATTCACCACGCATTGCCTGATATGGCTAAAACTTCACACATTATAAGCAATAATGGTTCTGATGACATCAGCATGCCCAAAGTGACCCTCTGGTATAGTGCCACCATTTGGACCTGGACAGTAATGACTCCACTGCCGAGAAATAAAAACTCATGAAATATAGTACACACATCAATCCTGGCCACCACTACTCATGGATATAGGCATGGCAATAGTTGTGTCCGGAGGACTCCATAGCGCCCCCATATGTCATTGAGACTCTGCTCTGGTATATAGTTTCACCTATCCTTGTCAAATTTAGTAGGAGTGTGGAGTGCCCCGAGACAAACAAAATTGCAATATACATTGCATCAGCCATACTCAACAAGAAGTGAGTTATTTTGGGTTTTGTGCATTTTGATATGTGTTACTTTGACTTGCTCCTCTGAGGCAGTTTGTTGTGTTTATGCCATATTTGATGTACAGGATGTGAAAATGTTACTGATGTTAAATTGCAAAGGGATTTGCGATATCTTGCAAGATGTTGAAATGGTGAAACAATAAATTTATATATTTCACCATGTAAACAGGAAGTGTGTCATAAATTCACCATGCATTGCCTGATATGGCTAAAACTTCACAGGTTATAGGATATAATGGTTCTGATAATATCCACATGCCCAAAGTGACCCTCTGGTATAGCACCACCACTTGCACATGGACAGTAATGACTCCATTGCTGAAAAGTTCATAACCGGTGGCGCATACATCAGATACCCAGTCTTTTGTTTCACATCTCGGATGCGTGTGCATTGTTTGATGAGCAAAGGTTACAGGTCATGGACCTGGATATGCAAGGGGCCCTCATCGCCTCATCATCTCATTATCTCTAGCCGCTTTATCCTGTTCTACAGGGTCGCAGGCAATCTGGAGCCTATCCCAGCTGACTACGGGCGAAAGGCGGGGTACACCCTGGACAAGTCGCCAGGTCATCACAGGGCTGACACACAGACAGAGACAACCATTCACACTCACATTCACACCTATGGTCAATTTAGAGTCACCAGTTAACCTAACCTGCATGTCTTTGGACTGTGGGGGAAACCGGAGCACCCAGAGGAAACCCATGCGGACACGGGGAGAACATGCAAACTCTACACAGAAAGGCCCTCGCCGGCCCCGGGGCTCGAACCCAGTACCTTCTTGCTGTGAGATGACAGCGCTAACCACTACGCCACCATGCCGCCCCATCATAATTATTATTATTAATTTTATTCTCCATGGAAAAACTCATTTTTGAGTCACTTGCGATGCTCGAAAACTCACAAATGTTGGCCAACTGATCAAATGTGCATAAAACCACAAAGTTACACTGAGCAAGGGACTGGGTGTGGTCCTGGAGCTCGATAGTGCCCCCGAGAACAAGCTATGGTTGAGATGAAGTTGCTCAGATCAACACGAGATTTGGTGGCTTGACATCATGTCAAGATGTTGCTGACGTTGAATTGTGAAGGGATTTGTGATATGTCGCAAGATGTTGAAATGGCGAGCCAATAAATTTATACGCGACACCACGCAAACAGGAAGTGAGTCATAAATTCACCATGCATTGCCTGATATGGCTCAAACTTCACAGTTTATATGAAATCATGGTTCTGAAGATATTCACATGCCCAAAGACACCCTCTAGTATAGCACCACCATTTGGATATGGACAGAACAAGCTATGGTTGAGATGAAGGTGGTCGGATCGGCACAAGATTTGGTATAGTCAATCCTCTTGTGATACGGGACAAATTTGACTTCACCCAACAAGAAGTCAGCCATGCTGGATGGAATGTGGGATTTTGAAATTTTCCTGTGCTGTTTTGAGGGGCTTACCATGGCTAAAAACTCATGAAACTTTGCACATACATTTTTGCTACAATACAATTTGAGGTGATACTGAAAATTTGTCTAGTTGTGCTTCATTAACTCCATAGCGCCACCTAGTACAAAAATATACATTTGACACCCTGTACATATTTGAAAACTCATGAAATTTGGTACACACATCAGTTATCCGCACCGGTACTCAGACATAGGGGCTTAACTCCACATGTGTCTGGGGGACTCCATAGCATCCCCATATGCCATTGAGACACCCTCCTGGTATATAGTTTCACCTGTTTGTGTCAAATTTGAAAGGTGTATGGAGTACGGCAAGAACAAAATTGCCTATACATTGCATCAGGCATACTCAACAGGAAGTGAGATATTTTGGGTTTTGTGCATTTTGACAAGTGTTACATTTTAATGAACAACTCCTAGGCGGTTTATTGGATCCATGACATATTCGGTGTACGTCATGTCAAGATGTTGCTGATGTTAAATTGCGAAGGGATTTGTGATATGTCTCAAGATGTTGAAATGGCAAACCAATAATTTTATACCTTACGCCACGCAAACAGGAAGCGAGTCATAAATTCACCATGCATTGCCTGATATGGCTCAAACTTCAGAGTTTATATGAAATCATAGTTCTGAAGATATCTCCATGCCCAAAGACACCCTCTCTGGTATAGCACCACCATGTGGACATTGATAGAACAAGCTATGGTTGAGATGAAGTTGTTCGGATTGGAACAAGATTTGGTGTGATCGATAATCATGTAATACAGGACAAAGGTCACTTGTTTGTATTTGATTCTGCCCAACAGGAAGTCAGCCATGCTGGATGGAATATGGGTCTTGACATTTTCCCGCACTGTTTTGAGGGGCTGAGGATGGGTATAAAGTCATGAAACTTGGCACATATATTTGTCCTCTGATATAATTTGAGGTTATATGGTAAATTAGTCTAGGTGGGCTTCATTAACTCCATAGCACCACCTAGTTCGAAGATACAGA
>NC_083580.1:33467620-33487620 GCF_027579695.1 Neoarius graeffei
AATTCTAAAGGGTTCACAAACTTTCAAGCACCACTGTGTGTATATATATATATATATATATATATATATATATATATATATACATACATATACATACACACACTTGCATACATATATATACATATATACATACACACACACACACACACACACACATACATACACACACACGTGCATGTATTTTTTATTTATATTGAGGTATTTCACCTGACGTCACAGGGTCACGTGACGCCCCGGTGTCCACCATTTTGGACGGCAAGCTAGCTAATGTCAACAACAGTAGCTAGTATGTTACTGTAGCAATATTTACGTTCAGTCATTTGGATGACTGTTAAAACCTTTCAGTCTCAAGTTTTTCCTTTACTGGATTTACTAGTTTACTGAGCTAGCGCGCGATGGCTCCCGGCCCGGCCGGAGAGCGCGCGATGGCTCCCGGCCCGGCCGGAGAGCGCGCGATGGCTCCCGGCCCGGCCGGAGAGCGCGCGATGGCTCCCGGCCCGGCCGGAGAGCGCGCGATGGCTCCCGGTTTGGCCGAGCGCGCTAGCTCAGTAAACTAGTAAATCCAGTAAAGGAAAAACTTGAGACTGAAAGGTTTTAACAGTCATCCAAATGACTGAACGTAAATATTGCTACAGTAACATACTAGCTACGATGTTGTTGACATTAGCTAGTGCTAACAGCTAGCTGCTAGTACACTGCTACAACACAGACACCGACCCTAATAATACAGTTCTTGGTCATTGCCTGGTAACAGCAAATTCATAACGGGCCATGTCTCAACAGACTAAGAAGTTATTTCAATGACATTTAATAACATTTTGTTTATCCTGAGGACCGAAAGTAAATGAAAATGTGAACAAACCTTAGCTGTAATCAGATGGCGACCACCGGCTCCAGGGACGACCCACTGATGTAGGCATGTTACCCAGCCTGACAAAATATTTGTAGGCATCCAAACTCTTATACGCTTTCAGATCAATACCTGTGTATGGCGATGGGTTTTTAACGACATAGGTATACAGATCATGTGGGCCGAAGTCAGGTAAAGATGAGGGCTTCGTGTACTTCCGTACGTCAGTGAACAATCCTGGTGGAAGCAGGTAAACATCGTTCTCTAAGCCTGCTAACCTCAATTTTTGCAAATACCTCTCCCTCTGCTCGCCCTGTAAATGCCCTACATCACTGGATAGTGAAGGTGTTTTCTGCATCTCGCTCCTTTTTCTTTTATGTTTTTCGTTTGTCACCTTCCTCGCATTCAAACTGATTCAAGCCATGCCGTCCAAAATGGCAGCATCACATGACTTGGTCACGTGAGTGAAATACCTCAATACACACACACTCTGCCAAAGTCTTAGGTACCTTATTTTTTTCCCATCCAAACTTTACTATTGATTTCTATTTTATGACTTCTACATTATTGCTGCCATGCAAAGGCAAACTCCAGTTTCAGCATATTATTTCAGTGGCAAAAGATGGTCCAGTAGTATCACTTATGTGCTACTGAACCGTCTTTTGCCACCGACACAATATGCAGATACTGTAGTTTGCCTTTGTACGGCATATCGCGTCAATACAAAAACATTTTAGAGTTCCAAATGTTCGTTTTTCATTACAAAATTGTTTGCATCTGAGCAGTATGTTACTACATAGACCCTTTTTCAGATTAAAAAAATAAAATATAATGAAGGCTACTATGTTCTGCTGCAAAATTAAGAAGCGTGACAAAGTGTCCAGAAGAACTCTTGCTGGTTCTGCAAGATGTGTAATAAAACCTAAAGCTCATTTCCTTATAAAACTGCACTAATTGTTCCTGAGACTACTTTTTTTTTAAAGCAAAGGGTCATCTCACATCAAATATTGATTTTGTTTCATTTATTATGACTTACTGCTGTTTATAGTATTTTTTCTATGTTGGAACATTTCATTATTTTTAAGCCATTTTTGGTCTACAGCAGGGGTTCTCAACCTTTTATGCTTTGAGGCCCACCTATTCATACTTGTAATGAGTCGGGGCCCATTAAAAAAAGATCCCCAATTATTTTGGCTAATCTGTTCTATTAGTATGTAATAATCTATTGTAAAGTGTATTATTGGAATGCAACAACACTCCGTTACAGATGGAAGCCCAATAATTAAATAAATGCAATTATAGGTATTGTATTTAAAACTGTGCAAGAAGCCAACATAAAACCTTGCATGCAGGGCATTTTCAGTCAAAAGGGATTAATGATCCAAAAGTGGAGTCTGGTCAATTAACACAAGAACTTATTACCATATTTGTGTACAGCAAACAAGCAAGTTATTAAAACCAAGAAGTACACTCAAAAGAAGTGGATATAGAAACCACTCAATGGAATAGAGCCTTACACGCCAACAAAGGATTTTTCCTGTGAACAAAAAAATTACTAACTAAATTTAACATTACTAGAATACATTTTGATCCTATTGTAACCATAACTAATTACAAAGACAATAGTTATGCATACTATTAACTTAATGTGAGCATAACAGATAATCAACAGATTTTAAGGTTTTTTAAAGATTGTGTATATTTTTAGTCTTTTGTATTTGTAATTATGTGTATCTGTACCTCCACAACCCCACCAGCTCTGCTGACCAACTTATTGTGTTTAAAGTGGTAGTCTTATGAAAATGACATCATCTCATCTCATTATCTCTAGCCACTTTATCCTTCTACAGGGTCGCAGGCAAGCTGGAGCCTATCCCAGCTGACTACGGGCGAAAGGCGGGGTACACCCTGGACAAGTCGCCAGGTCATCACAGGGCTGACACATAGACACAGACAACCATTCACACCTACGGTCAATTTAGAGTCACCAGTTAACCTAACCTGCATGTCTTTGGACTGTGGGGGAAACCGGAGCACCCGGAGGAAACCCACGCAGACACAGGGAGAACATGCAAACTCCGCACAGAAAGGCCCTTGCCGGCCCCGGGGCTCGAACCCAGGACCTTCTTGCTGTGAGGCGACAGCGCTAACCACTACACCACCGTGCCGCCCAAAATGACATCACTCCTGGAAATTATACCTTATAAAACTAGACATGTTAAATAGTTTACTGTCTAAATTGCATTTTGATATAAGACCAGGAACATAATTCTATTTAGTTGGTAAAGTCTGGCTCTTTGAGTCTGCCATTACACGAATGTGTTCCTGGTAAGTGACTGTTAAGTCAAGGAAGTGACATCGTATACGCAATGCTTGAAAGATCGTGGCATCGATCTTTCAAGCATTGGCTTGAAAGATCGATGAAAGATCACTTTCTGGCTTTGTCTGCTTTGCAAAGTGTAGCACGTTTTTAATTTTTTTTTTTTTATTCCACAACAAAACTAAAACCAAAGCATGTCTCCTCAGAGGTGTGGTGTTCAAGGCTGTTCAAGTATAACTGATAAAAAGCAGAATTTTGATCCATTATAGCCCAAAGTCGGTAGGACACTTACGGAATGTATGGGTTCGATTTGTACGGACAAAGAGAGGTAACTTCAAGTGTTTAGCCTGTTGCTTGAATTTATTAACTGTCCTTTGTCTTTTATCCTTTTCAGTGATAGCAGTTCTGAAGTTTTATACAAGGCTAAATAATGTCAGTAATTAGGCACTTTCACTTTCAGTGCTGGAGCTGGTAGGAGCAGGTAGCGTGTTGTGCCATATGCATTGTGCGCAGCAAGTGTGCAGCAGCCAGGAATTTGTTAGGGTTCACTTCCAAAACTTAGTTGCTCATAAAACTACAACCTTTTCTGGTTCTAACAGTAACATAAAAGGATGGCGCACACCCTTTACATGTACTCTACAGTGCAGTTCAGGAATATAGTAGGGTTATGTAGATGCACAAAGTTCCCATACCCTGTTGAAATCCAACAGGACTCGCCGAGCTTGCTTTTCAGTGCATTTGTGTCACAAGCAAAAAAAAAAACCTAAGCTCAGATCGACTATTAAATATAAATGTATGCACCATAAACTCTTTAGCTCAATCCCACATAGCTATTTTGTTTATTTTTTAAACCTTATTAATTAAAAAATGGCAGGTATCTCGGTATCTGCAATACAGTAAAGTCACAATTCCAAAAAGCCATGTACTAAAACTATTTGTCAAGTGCGTGAGGGTGGCGGATGTATGTGCAGAAGTGTTTATAATGATATAGTGCGATCTATACAAAAAGGTGCATGAAACACAAAGCAAACAGTCTAAATTGGCAGGCAAGGTCATGAATGAGAAAACGGGTAAAGGGTTGATCAAGGCGCAAACAATGTCGTAGGCAAAACGAGGATAGAACTAGGAACAGGAGTTGAGAGACCAGGAAAACCACAAACGCGGGAAACAAGGCTCGGTAATGCGCAGTGAACGCAGCATAATACTTTGTATCATCTTAGCATCAGCGCAGTCTTTAAATAGCCCAACACTTTGTTCACTAAGCGCGTGCTGGAGTTCACTCGGCGCGCGCGCAGCCCGAGGCGTGTCTTTTGGTGCATGTGCCACAGCATGCAGGACTAACACCATTTTTTTTTTTTATGAGGGGCACGCACTGGGTACCCCCCCCCCCTTAAATCTGTGCGACGGGAGTCAGTATGCAATTATTTTTTACTAAAATTCAGATGCTGTAGTTGAAGGAAAGGGTGGAAAGGCTGTTTGTGCTGATGATGCAGTATTTGAAGAAGGAGGAGCTGCTATTTATATAAGGGCCTCTGCATGCTCTTGCGACAAGGCTTTCGCAGATAGCTTTTCGCAGACAGTTGTAATTTATCGTTGAGCGGGGAGTAATAGGCGTGCGCGATGTTATTTACCGCCACAATGCAAGGGGGCACGAAGTCGCTAAATCGCTAGGAGTAGTTGGTGGGTGTGGTTAGTAGAGTGTTTATCCTCCGGTTACTTATAATGACTAGAACTGGAGTCGTATAGATGTACGTACTTCCTCACTTCCTCCATCAACCGCTCTTCGTGCTGCTCCATCTTCGCTCGTGTTTTTAAAAATGGCGGTAGTGAAAACAAAACAAACCGGGAAAGTAGGGAAGCGGAAGTGCGTGTACAGCGGATGTAGAGTGGATCAATCAGAGCCCTCTTGTCTGCGACGCTGTCTGCGAGGCTTCTGCGGTGGTCACAATTTTTGGGAGGTGCACGCAGAGCGTCTGCGAAGGGGGGGGGCCACGCAGACGCCATCTGCGAGGACTGCGTTGTCAGCATAAATTGGCCTTAACAGTAGATACAGATGTTTCGGCTGTTTTGGCTATCGCACACTTGGATGAAATACCGAAAGGAGAAGAGAATGGCTGTTTAGACAGATTTTGTTTACAAGCAGTATTTGATGGAAGATGGATATGATGTGTTACTAATACCTGAAGATAGGTATTAATTGAACAGCATACATTTTTCTCATGTTGCTCTTTCAGAGCCTATAAATATAGGAAAAAAAAAGTTAGTTGAGAGAGAAAACAGGATGGTGTGTCCATTCATTTGATATTGAAATCATGTTTTTAGATGCAATAGAATATCGCATGTGTTTCAGTGCACAAAAAGGCAATGCCAAGATTCAGAAATACACAGGGAAGTTTATCACAGAGTGATTTATAAATTATTCTTGCAATGGCCTTTTCTTTTGCTCCAATCCCATATTGTAGGAACTTTAACCATAAAATTTCAAACCGGTTCAAGTCACCTTAAAATCAGCTCTCTGTAAAGTGATACCATAAGATCATAGGTTTTGGAATTTTGAAAAAATATTTTATGCTTACAGAGATATGGTTATTTTGGTAAAAAATGAATGGTAATTGCACGCTGACACTCCACCCTCCTGCCCCACCTCCCATGCGCGCGTGCACACACCCACCCTTCTACTTCATGTTGTAGCACAAAATAGAAAGGGTCTACATGGTCCTAATAGATACTGTTAGAACAAGAAAAGGTTATAGTTTTATGAGCAACTTAGTTGTGGAGGTGAACCCTAATAATTTTCTGGCTGCTGCACACTTGCTGCACACAATGCATATGGCACAACATGCCACCTGCTCCTGCTGGCTTCAGTGTTGAAAGTGAAAGTGCCTAATTACTGCCATTATTTAGCCTTGTGCCTACCAAGTGAGGCTACAGAGATGACAATTATAAAGAGACACTGCTTTATCATAACTGTGAAAGTTGAACAAATCAGTAAAAAAAAAAAAAAATGAATAAGCAAACTATGATTTGTACAATGTCCTGGGTTCCAGAAAACTGCTTGAGCAGTTGTTGCTCCTTCTTCATGAGTGACTTGGCTTGCGTATTCGTCCGCCTCTTTCTCCATGGCTATAGGCCCTAAATCATCCTCAGACAACCAACCAAAGATTGAGAATCAATTTGCAGAGCTTTGGTGGCCTTTTTCAAAAGAATCAGCATCAAGAATACTTGCCATTGGAGAGAATAGTATAGAGTCTGTGTGGACACAAAAAGGCAGTGGGGCATATGACATAACACATGCAGCGCCGCTGACCTGTAAATTGCTTCAATCTAATAATGGCGGACAAGCTTTGTGATTTTTGGAACAGAATTCAGATGCGAAATTTTTTTATTTTTATTTTATATAATCGGTGAACTTTACAACCTATTTGAGCATATCACACACAGAAAACCCAGGATTTTATGATGTAATTTTCGTTAGACTAGTCATTCATTATGAGTTGAAAAATTATCCATCCATTGAGTTCCCTGACATCTCAGACTACCTGGTGCTGCAGACATCGTTTTACATGGACACACAGATGAAAACTCAGAAGAGCATTGAGGCATACAACTTTTTATATGTGGCTGGGTTAAAGCTCTTCGGCTCGGGACACAAGATAAATCCTGTACCATTTTTGCCCAGGTAAGGAGAAATTTCTGGGCTTTTTGTCCGTGTTTTTGAGATGTTTGCTAGGACGTTACAAGTTTTAGTATCAGGTGTAAACAAATGACAGACGCTTGATTCTCAATCCTCCATGCTCGTCTCTTCCAGCAGTCATCACAGATCCATATAATTTACCCACAAACGTATTCATTCTGCATTTTTTCTCTCTCTGTGTATGAGAATGCAAGTTAAATGGAGAGGAGAAATGTGACAAAAATAAAGGCTTGTTGTTCTTAATTTACCCACAAATTGTATTTATTTCACTTGAAAAGTATATGGCATGTAGAACAATGTCTGCAGCACTAGGTAGCTACTGGATCTGGGACACTACGACATCCTGAACTATTTTGTATTTGGCTTTAAACTTGAAAATACTTCGCGACCCACTAGATGGCACTTTGTGGCCTACTAATGGGCCACAAAGTGGTTGAGAAACACTGGTCTTCAGCATTTCTTTACATGTGCCTAAGATTTTTGCACAGTACTATTTCATATGGAAAAATGCAAATTTTTCAACACATGAAAATAAACTTCATATCTTCAAGCCAACATATGCTTTTCTTTTTATTATAGAAACACATTCACAACCAAAAATTACCCAACTTTATCAAAACAATTCATCAACTTCTTCAGGAGTGACATATAGAGATTTATGTCACGGTTTTGGATCTCCATGTCCCGGATGTAGTTCTTATGAAAAATACGAGTGGTATGTTTCCCAGTGAAACACTCATCTCCATATAATACATCTTTCAGCTGCTCCTGTTAGGAGTGTCTCCAAACATGGCTACAACTCCCAAGCACCATAGTGCCCTCCCTCTCCCAAATTGTCATCGTTGCCACAGCTGTCCCTCATTACTCCTCATTTAACCTGCACTACTTAAGGACCTTAGTCACAAACACCCAGTGCAAAGTATTGTTCTGTGTACTTGTACTAAGCCGTTTTCTTCTTTAATTTAACTTTAGTGACCTGACCCTGTTTTCTGTTTATATCCAGACTCTGAACTTTGTTTATTCCTCTGATATGTTTATAAATCGATTGACTTTTCACTTGACCCTGACTCTGCCTTCAGTCTCATGTTTTAGATTTGGCTGCCAGTTTGTGATGCACCCGGCCTCCCCTGCAACTGCTTCCATTAGTGCTTGCACCCTGACAGGATACTTCATTACCATGGATAACCATGGATCGTTACCATTTGCAAAGCAGGCGAAACAAACTGCTCTTAGGCTACGTTTACATTACGTCGAATCAGCGGATCATCAGATTAACGTTCTTAAAACGATTCGCGTTGACACTAAACCCGTTAGCCGTGCACACAGCAACACTAATACGCGGATACGCTCGGCTCCGCAGGCATCCTGCGCTCCAAATCACTCCGCCCTGAACAGCGAGTGCCCTCTGGAGGGTGCGCACTCCGGCCCTGCGCAGCTCACAGAGCGCGCGAGTGAAGTGAACAAGCCACGATTCGGGACTGAGCCGCTGTGTGTGTGTGATCCCAGCGCATATCACTTATTACTTGCAAGTGGAAGGATGGCAAGCCTAAAGACAATCATAACTACACAATGGGCAGTATTTGCATCAGTATTTGCAGTACGAGACAGATACGGTCTAGTGTAAACGTAGCCTTAATGTGCAGGGATGATTGTTGGGAAAGACTTCCGCCTTGTATCACCTTTCATTAAAGAGTATAAAAGTATGAAAATACTTTTATACTCTTTAATGAAAGGTGATACAAGGCGGAAGTCTGCGCCGTTTTTCAGCAGTCGCGTCACATGACCAACGCCAGCGAATCAGGAAGGTGGATGTCACAGTGACGTTGTCCAATGAGACGCCAGCTAGAGCTCAGCACAGCGTATTCGCGTATTCTCAATGTTTACACAGCACCGGAGCTGATACGATCTAGATTGAATACGTGGACGCTGGCGGATTCCCGTTTCCCCGCTTTTTCAGGGGGGTTAATGTAAACGGACAGTGCGTCCGCGAAGAAAACGAGACAGATACGGTCTAGTGTAAACGTAGCCTTAATGTGCAGGGATGATTGTTGGGACATCAGCAAATGTTAAGTGAGCTAAACACCCGTATGTCAGAACTAACTGCTGTCATCTCGCAGGCCCTCCTGACACATCCCATGCCCCCTGTGAGTGCTGCCATGATGGTTCCTCAACTAGATAAGTTTTCCAGGGAGGTATCTGAATGCAAGGGTTTCCTCCTACAATGCTCACTGTACTTCATGGCCCTCATGGGAGCTACTGAAGAACAGAAGATAGCTCAGTTCATTACTCACCAGCAGAGCTCTGAAGTGGGCTAGCATTGTATGGGAGTGCAGCAGCAAGCTTATATCATCCTATGATCACTTTGTTGAGCTGTTCAAATGGGTTTTTGACCATCAACCTAAGTAGGAGAGAAACTACTGATGATCCAGCAAGAAGAGAGGAGAGTGGCTGAGCATGCCTTTGAGTTCCGCACACTAGCTGCAGGCAGTGGGGGAAGCAAAACAGCACTGAAAGCAATGTTCCATCAAGGGCTAAACCCAAATATTTGAACAGAGCTTGCATGTCAGGATGAACAACTCGTTTTGGTCCCTCATTGACCTGGCCATTAGGCTGGATCATCTTCTCCATAACAGGTCTTCCTTCCAGCACACTCTTGTTTGTCCTCAACCTCCCCAGTCTCCCATGCCTATGGAAGTTACCAACACATGCATACCCCGTTCAGAGAGGGAAACAAGGCTGTGCTTCTACTGTTGCAAACATGGCCATCTATTGGCACAATGTCCTGTTTGACCACCCAACCCCAGAAAACATCATCTCTGGAAAGAACCCAGCTCCGCCAGCCCAGTGAGTCACAAACCTACTTCTCCACATCAGTTTCTTAGACTCCACGTATTGTTAAACCTCTTAGACTTGTCCCATGTTATTTCTACCCTAATGGACTTTGGGACAGAGATCAATTTCATTGACATTGAGGTCGTCCAGAGGCTGCAGCTGTCTCCCGAGAAGATCCAATGACCAGTGAGCCTGAAGGTCAAATGAAGTGCCCCAATTTTGTGAAGTGCCCCAACCTGAATCGCTACTGGTGTGGTGCGAGTCGTGATGAGCCCCTCCCCAATGGGTTTGCCAGTGAGCCTGGCAAACCCATTGGAGAGGGGCTCATCACGACTCGCACCACACCAGTAGCAATTCAGGTTGGGGCACTTCACAAAGAACTCATTTCACTGTTCGTCACCCACACTGCACATCAGACCATAGTTCTGGGATTTCCTTGGTTACAACTCCATGACCCCCTCATTTCCTGGCAGCACCAAGAAATACTATGATGGTCTCCCTCATGTCTTCAAGACTGCCTACAACTGACACAGATCACCCTAGCTTCCACCTCCATGGAGAGCCCCTCACCTGTGGGTGTCAAACATGTTCCTGCATTCTACCATGAGCTTAAGGAGGTATTCAGCAAGGGTAAGGCCAGTGGTTTTCCCCCTCACAGACCTTATGACTGTGCCATTGACCTTCTCCCGGGCACCACACCTCCATGCAGCTGTATATACCCGCTCTCCATCACAGAACAAGCCGCCATGGAGGAATGTTTAGGAGGCACTGCAACAGGAAATATATCCATCCTTCTACATCCCCTGCATCTCAGGCTTCTTTTTTGTGGAGAAGAAATGAGGGGATCGCTGGCCCTGTATTGATTACAGAGGGCTGAAACAAATTACAATAAAGTACCCTTACTCACTTCCACTAGTACCATCTGCCCTAGAACAATTACGATCTGTGCACATATTCGCCAAACTGGACCTTAGGAGCACTTACAACTTAGTGCGAATTTGAGAGGGGGATGAATGGAAAACTGCATTCAGCACTACTTCATTCAACTTCGAGTTTTGTGTAATGCCATATGGACTTTCCTGCATGCTTAGTGTCTTCCAATTCCTCATCAATGACATCCTCAGGGACATATTGGGACATTATGTAATTGCGTATATCGACGACATTCTGATCTACTCCCCAAACAAAGTCATTCACTGAGAACATGTAAAATGAGTACTAACCCAGCTCCTAGAGAACCAACTTTACATCAAGGCTGAGAAGTATGAATTTCACACAACCCAGATTTTGTTCCTGGGACACATCAGTGCTGAGGGCGTAAGCACGGACTCAAGTAAAGTCTCAGTTGTGACCACCTGGCCCACACCCACTACTGTCAAGGAACTTCAACATTTTCTAGGTTTTGCCAATTTCTATTACCAGTTCATCAGAGGGTTCAGTGCCATTGCCACCCCCTCACCACTGTGCTTAAGAAGGGTCCCAAGCAGCTCCAGTGGAACCAGGCTGCAGAGAATGCTTTTAATCAGCTCAAGTCAGCCTTCACCACAGCACCAATTCTCAAACATCCAGATCCTTTGAAACCCTTCACTGTGGAGATAGATACTTCTGAAACTGGAGTGGCAGGGATGTTGATTCAGCACTTTGGGGAAAAGCCCAAACTACACCCCATAGCCTTTTTGTCTAAGAAACTCTCATCAGCCAAACAAAATGACACAAAAAACCAGGAACTTCTCACAATAAAGCAAGCCCAAGAAGAATGGAGACATTGGCACAAGGGGGCCACACATCCATTTGTTATCCTCACTGACCACAAGAACCTTGAATATTTAAAGACAGCTAAATTGTTGACTCCACATCAGGCACAGTAGGCACTCTTCTTGTTGGCATCCATCTGTCTCAAAAGACAATGGAGTGTGTGCCAAGGATTAGTCTGCAGTTGGGTTGCAGCACCTCCTGTGGCTGTACAACCCGATCCTGGAATGGCAGGCTCTGTTACAGTTGCTGCAGATGTAGTCCACATCTGGCTCTGTGGGTGCTGATGCTGCCCTCTGTCATCTGTGCTTTCTCCTCTCTTCCCACTGCCCCCTTTCCTCTGCTCACTCATCTGAATGCCTGCCTTGACGGCAAGCCTCCAGCTGCTGCAGTCTGCAACTACAGCTTTTGCAACCTGCCTGCCTTCAAGTCACATTTACAAATGTATTTTTAGTGAAGGACAGGCCTTCCTGCCAGTCTGGAGTCAGTGGCAAGCTTGCCATACAGCATGTCCTTGGGGATTTGGCCATCCTGCATGTGACTGACATGGCCAAGCCAGCGCAAGTGCCTCTGTGTGAGCAAGGTGAACATGCTTGGTATCACTGCCTGTGCAGTGGATGCTCTTGGTTGGGATGGAGTCTTGCCAGCTGATGCCCAAAATCCTTCTAAGGTAGTGTGCTCTTGACGGGAGTACAAGGTCCATGCTTCACTGCCATAGAGCAGAGTGCTGAGCATGCAGGCTTGGTACATCATCTTGGTGTTGGCCATCATAGAGTTTTCCCAAACCCTCTTTGCAAGGTGAGCCATTGCTGCTGCTGCTTTGCTGATACACATGTTCAGTTTAGCATCCAGGGAGAGGTTGCTGGTGATGGTAGAGCCAAGGTAAGTAAAATTCTCCACCACTTCGAGGGTGTAGTCACCAATGGAGATGTTAGAAATGCTGCTGATGCCTTGGCCCAAGATGCTGGTCTTCCTGATGCTGATGGTGAGGCCAAATTCTCTACATGTGCATGCAAAGCAGCTGATGAGATACTGTAGAGCTTCCTCAGTGTGTGCAGTCAGTGGAGCATCGTCTGCAAACAGCATCTCCCTGATCAAGACAGTCCATACCTTGGTCTTTGCATGGACGCAAGCGAGGTTGAAGAGGTTTTCATCTCTTCTGGTGTGGAGGTATACACCATCTTCTGACTGACTGAAAGCAAAGGACAGCAGCATGGTGAAGAATATGCCAGAGTGTTGAGGCAAATATGCACTCCTGTTTTACTCTGCTCCTGATTGGAAATGGGTCCCAGGATGAGCCATTTTACTGGATGATACCTTGCATGTCTTCATGAAAAGACGTGATCATCCTCAGCAGATTTGGCGGGGGGCATCCAATTCTTTGCAGCAATGCAAACAGGCCTTTACCGCTGATGAGGTCGAGGGCCTTTGGCAGATCAATGAAGGCAATATACAAGGGTTGTCTGCTCTCAGCATTTCTGTTGCAGCTGTCTCAGTGAAAAGATCATGTCAACTGTTGATCTCCCTGCTCTGAGTCTGCATTGTGCCTCAGGGTATACATGTTCTGCAAGTGCCTGCAACCTGTTCAGTGCTACCCAGGCAAAGGCCTTCCCAATGATGGTGAGGAGGGATATTCCATGGTAGTTGTTGCAGTCACTGCGGTTGCCTTTGTTCTTGTACAGCATGATGTTGGCATCACAAATATCCTGGGGCACTGCACCTTCCTCCCAGCACTGTAGCAGGAGCTTGAGCAGATGGTGCAGAAGAATGGACTTCTTGCCAGCCTTGATGACCTCAGGCCATCCTTTCCTGGAGCTTTGCCACAGGCTAGGGAGTCGATGGCCTTGCTGAGTTCCTTTACAGAAGGTGGAACATTGAGCACCTCCATGACAGGTAGTGGATTGGCATGCTCAACTGCTGTGTCTGTGACAACGTTGTCCCTGGAGTACAGCTCCTGGTAATGCTCTGCTCATCTCTCCATCTGCTTGCTTCAGTCAGTTATGACATTGCTGGGGGTGTGATCTTGGTGGCACTTGGACCTAAGGCTTTCTTCATGCCTTCGTACATGGCACGAATGTTGCTGCAGTACCCCACACAGTTGGATGCTCTGGCAGAGGTTCAGCCAGTATTCAATGGTGCACTGTCTAGTGATCCATTCGGTATCGTTCCTGGCGAGTGTCTTCTCTGAGAGCTGTCTCTTGTAGTTGAGCAGTGCTGCATGCTTGGCTGCGATTACTGGCTCAGTTTCAGCAATCTGGGTTCTGCCGAGGGTGTCCAAAGCAGAGTTGTAAATGGCATCATGGATGTACTGCCATCTCTCTTTGATGTTGCCTGTGGGGCAGTCCTTCAGGGCTTCTTCAATGGAGACAGTGAACCATTCACGCACAGGTCTGGGATTGTTGTCCTGGCTGTGTATGCCTTTCTGCTGGGAGTGGTGGATTCATTTGGGCTGAAGATGCACTTACTGCCGACCAAGGAGTGGTCAGTGTCACAGTCAGCACTGTGATAGCTGCAAGTAACAAGGATGCAGTTCAGTGAGGGTCTTCATGTGATAAGATCCAGCTGGTGCCAGTGATGGGATCTGGGGCACCGCCAGGATAATCTGTGGTTCGGCTTGGTGAAGAACATGGTTATACAGAGGTTGTGGTAGGAGCATAGCTCTAGAAGCCTCTTTCCATTCTCGTTGAGCTTGCTGACACCAAAGTGGCCAATGCTGTGGGGTCAGGAGTCATGAACAGCTCTTACTCAGGTGTTGAAGTCCCCAAGCAGGTACAGGTGTTCTGTGGGAGGAATCCTTCTGATGGTGGAATCAAGCTTCTCATAAAACTCATCCTTGACCTCAGTTGATGAGCAGAGTGTAGGAGTGTAGATGCTCAAGATGTTCACTTTGTCAGAGAAGGTTGAGAGACAGAGTGAGAGGATTCAGGCTGTGCCTTTGGATGGCCGTTCCACTGATGACCGGAGAGAGTTTCTCACAGCGAATCCAATGCCATGCAATCATGGTTCCTTTAGTTCCTTTCTCTGCCAAAAAAAATGTATAGTCCTGTTCTCTGAGGCTGCCATTTGAGTGGAGTCTGGTCTCCTGTAGCATGTCAATGTTGAGCCGTTTGAGTTCTTGGTTGATGATAGCTGTTTTCCTGGAGTCATTAACATGACGCAAGTCATCGGAGAAGCCAGGACACATTATCCTGTCATTCCAGCTTGCTAGTCACAAGAGTGATGGTTTTCTCTTTCTTTGCCTAGTGCGAGGTTTACAGTCTGCTTATTGCTTGTTACCCTTAGCTCCAAGCACCCAATGAAGCAGGCAGACTGTGGTGGGTCAGCACCTTGCTGGCTGGGGGCTGCCCAGCTTGAGGCAGGCAAGTGCTGATCCGTGAGATTATGATAATCCCTCCTACCATCAGAGACAGTCTGTAATGCCCGAACATACGCCAATTGGACATACAACTCATAACTATTGCCTCCTGTGTTGTTTCCAATGCTGAGAACAGCAGCACTGGAGTGACCTCTCCAGGGCATATGCCTGGGCAAAGTGTATGGAGATCCTGTGGTGCCCAGTCAACAGAATCCCCCTCTCGGCCTCACTGATGTGGTCCAAAGGAGAGCAGAGTAATACGCTTGGCATCAGCTTGGTTGTAGGAGATGCCAGGTAATGAGGTCAGTGTTGATGAGCCAACCGCCTTAGGGGCTCCACTAAAAATTTTCCTCAAGGTTTGCTCCTGAAGCCTTTTCCGTAACTGGATATGGCCACAAGACAGTGGAGGTTTGAAATCAGAATTTACCTTCTCCTAGATGGACTGCCCTCCCAGGCTGACAAGTTCCACCTACCCAAAACAACTGGTTTTAAGGCACCAGAGGCCTGCCCTCGTCCCTTTTCCTGTCAGTAGAAGCAGTCCCACTGGGTTTAGATATGAAGCTGCACGAGCTGGCCAGGAGTTGGACTTGGCTGTCAGAAGCTGTTTGAGGCATATGCCATGTGGGAGCACTTTTTAGGCAGTAGTAGCTTCTCCCCACTGCCACCCCTGGCTATGACAACCTTGGAACCACTCTTTGCATGCCAATTCACCATCTCCTACCATCCCAGCTCTAAAAACACTAAAGCTGAGGGATGAGGGTTGTGGATGTTATCCAGAATTCACACATCCACAACCCTCAATTAAGAACCCACTCTTATCCTGCCATGCAAGTGCTTTAAAACTATCACATGGGAAATTGACAAGGAAATAGCACAAGCTCAACCACGTAACCCTCCTTAAGTATGTGCTTTGGATCTCATGTTCATCCCACCACAGTTCCGAGGCCAAATCATGACCTGGGCTCACTCACCTCCTGCCACTGGACACGCAATAGTCATCGCACCTATCAGCTCATCCGAACTAAGTATTGGTGGCAGAACATGATGTCCGAAATCAACAAGTCTGTCTCCTCCTGTTCTGCCTGTGTCCAAGCCAAGGTACCCCGGGCTCCACCCATGGATAAGCTCTTGCCACTGCCTACACCTCAAAAACCCTGGGCTCATCAGACTATGGATTTTATCACAGATCTACCAAAGTCTCAGAATAACACGGTCATCATAGTAGTCATTGGTTCTCCGAGGCATTGAGGCTCATCCCCTTGCCTGGCTTGCCTATTGCCTTTGAAACCACTGAACTCTGCTTCTCACATGTCTTCAGGTACTATTTATTTATTTTGTTTGTCAGGGACCATACACAACAGACATTAAACTCAAGTATATGAGAAAAGATGTATTGCACTGAAGTGTAGCTTTTTAGCTATTTTCCATCTGTAGTCCCTGCAACAGGTAGACACAAGAACAATAGGTAGGATAGGGCAGGTAGACAAAAGCAAATTACTACACTGGGAAAGGTAGGTAAACATAACATGGCAGACACACAAAACAACAACAACTCAATGCAACAACACAAACAATACAATTGAAAATGTAGACAATAAAAGGATTACAGGATCCCCAAGGGTATTGTAAGTGATTGGGACCCCCAGTTCCACTTCCAGGGTGTAGCCAAAGTTTATGAAAAAACTAGGGGTGAGGCTCAGGACACCATCCACAGTCTAATGTCCCTTCCTGAGGGTGTTCTGTATGGAAAATCACAAGGACTGGTCTCAATTCCTTCTCTGGGCTGAATACGCCCAAAATTCCATTAAGCACTTAGTCATCCAGCTCACACCATTCCAATGCATCCTTGGGTATCAACTGCCATTATCCCCATGGGAAAACTCACATCCTGGCAGTGGACTCATGGTTTCAAAGGAGTAGACTTATGGTTTCACAAAGGGTCATCACAGCAGATCTGTTCTGCATATTTGATTTGGCATATTGTCTGCATGGGTTTCCTCTCACAGTTCAAAGATTAGATAAAAAATACCCATCCAGTGGGGTTGCACAAGCCAGTGCATACTTAGTACTGGTCCAAAGCTCAGATAGATACATCAGGAAGGGCACCTGTTGTAAAACCTATGCCAAATCAAATATGCAGATCATAAATTGGGAAGGACATGGCGTGAGCAAGACATGGAGTAAGATGCATTTTTCAGAGCTCCTGCAGAATCAACAATACCTTTCCAATAAAAAAAGCTATTTTTACACAAAGACCAGCCCAAAAGTTCACAAAGGACAACATAGGGACATGAACAGTTGAACTGTATGCATAGAGTCGATTTAAATGGTGGAAAAGCTCCAAAAATATAAATACGACATATAGCACTTCACGGCCTACAAGAACCACGAGGCAGTGTGTGCCAGGTGATTCAGACCAACCCTTGCCCACCCAGACTGAAAGTTTAGATATGGCTACTAAAGAAATCAAAACAGACATCTTGTCCTCCGTGAGGGGAGAGAAATTATAAGGGCCGAACTTAAGTTTGCTGGCGGAGGACTTCAGTGCACTTAAAACAGAACTATAAGGGGTGCGCTATGAAATCACCAACAGTATGAAAGCAATCCAAGCAGAAGTTGACCACATGAAAGCAGACATTAACAATATGAAAGGCAGATTATCAACATGGTCCGACAAAGTAGTTTCGCTGCAAGCCACAGTAACCAGTCTTCAAAAACAGGTAGTAACTCTTAAGGACCGATGTGAAGACATGGAGGGGACAGTGAGATGGAGCAATATCAGAATAGCTGGCATAGAACAACCGGACTCCAGCTGCCCCAAAGTGGTTGCTAAAGTTATCAGAGAAGTTCTACAGATGGACTGAGACACAAGTATATCGCTCACGCAGCACACTTACCACTAGAAAACCAGGAGACTGGGAGAAGCCACGGGTTATCATTAAATTACATTACGATGAAGATGCAGTGGAGATCCTGAGAAGAGCCTGGGACAGAGCTCCACTGATCTACAATGGGAATCGGATTGCCATGTTCCCCAATTACACTGCCAGTGATACTAAGGCCAGGGCTGCATTCACAGATGTACGGAAAGCACTACAAGGCTGGAAAGGAATCCGCTATGGTTTACTCTACCCAGCCAGACTTTGGATTTCACACCAGGACAAGAACAAGGAGTTTCTAGATCCCAAAAAGGCTATGGAATATGTCAAGAACATTCTCCCACCAACAGATCTGGAAGGCTGAGTGTATCCTTGCCCGTATTTAGCCAAAACAGTATGATCCAGCAGGGGTTTTTCTAGAAAAATTTAGTATGAGGGCGCTCCCCATGGTGAGGGAGCGAAGCGACGGGGGGGGGGATAGTGCCAGTTGTCCCCCCCCCGCCATGCGAAGCCTTTGAAAAATTGAGGCTACAATGGGACATTCTGAGGCTATCTGACAGGGAAATTTTAACAAATTGTCAACATTGAAAAAGAAAAGTAATAATCTTCTGCCCCGTACAGTCTTTGGCTTTCTTCCGTTTCGTGCCGCGGGATGACATCTTTAAATGCCCAAGTGTAAAAAAAAACAACTCGCGAACTACTTCTGTCAAAAACTCCTGTGCCGGTGGGTGAAAGGTCATTCAGTCTCGAGAAAGCTCACTCTACAAGTCAGCTGACCTTGTATGTAACCCATGTCAAATCTTGCGAGAGCAGCTGCGACAAGTAAACAACATGGTGCCTCGGTCTGGAAAACGCCAATTCGGATTGTTTTTGCACCGTCTGGTGGTGTATCTCCTATGATTGGAATATTTTTGGAGTAATTATAACGTATTTGATCATCAGACACATTGTCATGTGGTGTTGCTGGGATATTTTCACGGAGAAAAGATCGCTTTAGGAAAGATTGCATGTTGTGCAGTAGCATACAAGTGCATGGCCTAAGTGTGATTTGGGGTTCAATCGGCATTTCGGTAAGAGGGTGCAGCGCCCCTGTTCCCCGGTTTAGACGAAAGCCTGATCCAGTGATAAGTGACATTTATATCTTAATATTTTACTGATGCATTGTTACTCCTTGCTCACTATTAGAATCTCACTGGATGCATTAAACAGGGTGAATTGTGCCTTATAGCTAACAAATTAATATGTCCCCTGGGTCCTACCCCTTATGGTTGTCACTCACTTATCATATCTACCTCCTTAATAGTTATTATGAGAGGATAATACTTTCACGGAGCTTGATTTTGTGGGCAATTCAGATGAATACATAACCATAAGGAGCTGTTTGGTTTGATATACCTATGTTGGGTTCTGCAGGAGCCTGAATACTAATCTTTGATGACGCTAATTTCATTTTTTTTTCTCCTCATCTTAGCACACTCAAAGTACAGTCAAACTCAGTCTAGACTGCACATAATTGCTGCTTGCCTTTAGTGTCTAGGGATGAGATCCCAAGTACTGTTGATATTTTAACTGTAGTTTTAACAGGTTTTGTGTTTTTGTTCTGATCCCTCTGTTCCCCAGGGATCCTGTGTTAAACATGAGAACAAGGAGGTTATCTTTTTCCTTATTCAAATTCCTATTTCTTCTGCTGAAGTCAAAAAACTTGGATACAGCTGTAGTAATTTGTTTATTCCACTCTGTTTGGTTTCATTGCTTAGTCCCACTCCTTAAAACCTGGTCCATGTGCCCTAGGTTTACTTCTGCCTCCCATCTCTATTCCCGGGCCTCGCGTACCGGGGAATCAAAGTACAAATTTCATATTGTGAGTAATGGATGCACTGAAAATTATAAGCTATAAATGTGAAAGGTCTTCATAATCCTGTTAAGAAAAAGAAAAATATTACACTAGCTAAGACAAATTCAGATAGCACTTCTACAGGAAACCCACCTATCTGATGTGGAACATGAAAAGCTAAAAAAGTCATGGGCAGATAAAGTATATTACTCCTCCCACCATTCAGGGAGAAAGAAAGGAGTCAACATACTTATACACAGACAAATTAATTTCACAAAAACACTGATAGGTAAAGACACAGAGGGGAGATATATATTGGTTAACAGACTAATTGATAGTATAGAAGTGTCCTTAATAAATGTGTATGCACCTAATGAAGATGAGTCTGGCTTTATTAGGACATTGTTTAATATGGTATTGAAGTATGACACTGGCCTGCTGCTGATGGGAGGGGACTTTAACTGTGTAATGTCGCAGCTAATGG